>NW_022171171.1:0-20746 GCF_008802855.1 Photinus pyralis | reverse complement strand
TTAGTAGTATAGTAAGGCCGATCCTGGCTCACTTTACATTGAAAAGTGCCATATGATTGAAGTGTTAGCGTTTCAAGGTCAAAGTGGTGTTGAAGGTCAAAGTGGTATTGCGTAAGTGGGGGTGGGTGGGTTTCAAGGTCGAGTGTTGATAAGAAATGGGGTGTATTGTTTGTGTTTTTCGGAGGGGGGGTGATGGGTGAAGGCCATTGGATTTCAAGGTCGAGTGTTGAGAAGAAATGGGGTGTATTGTTTGTGTTTTTCGGAGGGGGGGTGATGGGTGAAGGCCATTGGATTTCAAGGTCGAGTTGTGAGAACAAAGGGGTGTATTGTTTGTGTGGAGGGGGGGTGGCGGCGGCTCAAGGCCGTTGGATTTCAAGGTCGATCGCTGAGAACAAAGGGAGGTTGTGTATGTTGTTTGTGTGTAATCAAATTGTTTGTGTTTTTCTGGGGTGCCGCCTCAAGGTCAAACGTGTTGCAATTTAAATATAGATATTAGAAGATGTTAGCTTGAAATGTGGTTAGTGTTAAGGGGGAATATGCGGCGAACGGCTGTTGAATGCCTTCATCAAACCTTATTGGTATTGCTATCTGATGCTGAGCATGAGGCGGTCTATGGACCTGAGACTTTTAGGGAACAGTGTCAAAACATTGTCCAAACGTATGAGTTGGGGATTGAACTATGTAGACTCTTTTTAAATTACAAAATATGCGTTGATTGCCTTATAAACGGACTGAACGAGACTCAGTTGGGTGAATACATAATACGGTGATGAAGAAAGTTACATTTGACGATAGTAACAATCGCGTGTATGTACTGATCGCGTGGTCCTTTGCATATAGTGCGGCACGAAAAGGGCCTTGGGAAACTATGGCCTTGGATAGATTTCGCTTTAGTAGAAAAATAGAGCAATTTTGTAAGATATTGTCTCCCGTCTTAGCAGAAAATCATCGTTTATCAGTTTATCGGACTAGATTTCAAGGTCAACAGAACTCAATGTAATGGTATATCGCACTAGATTTCAAGGTCACCAGACAGTAATGTTTATCGCATTAAAATTCAAGGTCATCAGACAGCAATATAATGGTGGTAGAAACGGTGAATGGAATCAGTCGAATAGTGTTCGCTAATCAGTTAAAATGGATCTTAATCAACTCAACAGTAGCACCTACTGCAAACCTTTCAAGAACGTCAAGGATATGAAGGTCGGTGAAAAGTATAAAGTGATTGGTATCGACCTAATCAATACCAAATATGGCGACCGAATACTGATCGATACTGAGAACTTTAAGTGCATCCTTCCTTTGCGCTTTTATGACTACTTCAAGAGCGACAACCGTCTGCAGATCTTCAAGGACACCTTGTCCAGGGAAAAAGTGTTTATAACAAGCGCCGGAACGGCGGGGAAGACTACTAATTTAACATTTATGTAAAAAAGTTGTAAATGAGATAGAGAGAAATAATAAAATGTTGTTGATGAGAGAGAGAAATTGTGTCTCTTATTTAAATGCATATCCACCCTTAGAAACACTTTAGTTGTTCTGTGATCGTGGGGTCGAGATCATCTCAACGAAAAAAAGCTCCAAAATGGATACAATCAGTTGTACTAATAATTATTTCTCGTGCTCGTGCTGGTGCTGTAATAACAACAAAGACACTAGTGATGATTCTATCACCCAGTTTGCCGAAAATGTGCATAGTAAAGCTGCCGACGAACGTTTAATCGATTGCTCATCATATGACCTCTACGATGGTGAAAGCAATTCGAAGAAATATATTGAAATTGGCTACAGTACGCATCTTAATTTGGCCCCAGTTTTACGAATTGTGCACTCTCCATTAAATGCGATAGTGATGGTGAAAGAAGATTGGGAAATGCTTCTAAAGCACCAAACATATCTCGAGATGAAGTTCTTTAGATCTCAAGAGCTCGAAAATTGGATCGACTGGTCCAATGTTAAGGAAGAAGATATTGAGCACGACAAAAGTTCTGAATCGCTTAACGCAAATTTTACTATTCATTATAACAGGAAATTTGTGCGGGATCCCACGACGACTGAGAAAATATTAGAGAGCGTAACAATACAACGTGATAAGCTGCATTATTGCACGATGAGTAAGTACGTCGTTGAAGAATTGTTTAATCTAAAAGATATAATCAACTATCGTTTGGATTTACTGGAATCGTACGCTCTGTCCTGTTTCTATCAGGATGTTATCGAACAGGTGATTAACTACCGTCATTTTCGTAAAATGGAGTTTGGTGACGAGGACGAGGGCGACGATGACAACATCTATCGCGATATTGAAGACGTATTAAACTATAAGTTTAACGTCAATTCTCACAATACAGTTTGCATGATGGAATTATTATACTATCGACCTACTTATTTTATGTATCACATATGTCAATAAACGTACTTTATTTGAGCATTTTTGTTTTATTTGATGGATGGATTTCCTATAAATATGGCAACTTATTGCCGCAATTCAACAATGTTGAATCGGAAGCGGAAGTGTACGGATGGGAGTGGCTTGGTTAATAATCTCATAAACAAACTTCCAGTGGAACTACATATTCCTGGCTATCACTATCAGTATTGCGGACCTGGTACTAAATTAGATAAAAGGCTAAAGCGAGGCGATCCCGGCATAAATCCCCTAGACGCTCAGTGTAAAGAGCACGACATTGACTATAGAGATAACCAAGACTTGGAAGGTCGACATCAAGCAGATCGCCTTTTAGAGCGGAAAGCTTGGGAACGATTAAAAGCTCCCGACGCGAAGTTAGGAGAACGAGCAGCCGCTCTTACGGTAGGTACCATTATGAAGGTGAAAAGAAAGTTGGGGATGGGCGTTAAGGGGAAGAAGAAGAAGAGCAGTAGTTTATTGAATTTGCGTAGGACAATAGCCAGGAAAATGAGGAAAAGCGGCAACACCGCTGACATAATAAAGTCGGCTGTTACGGCTGCAAATATGACCGTAAAAAGTTTAGGTGGTAAGAAAAATGTAAGTGTGCCTAGAATAATTCCCATACCAAAACAGGGTGGGGTTTTACCATTCCTGATACCTTTATTCGCCGGTCTATCGGCAGTTGGAGCTTTAGCCGGCGGAGCGGCGGGGATTGCCAAAGCAGTTAATGCATCTCGTGACGCTCGTAAAATGCTAGATGAAACCTCGCGCCATAATCGCACGATGGAATCGCTCGCTATAGGAAATAAAAGTGGCGGTGTGCTGTTTCTGAAACCTTACAAATCGGGAGGCAGTTTGGCGCTGCATTTACAAAAAAAAAAACTTCAAAAAATTGCCAAACCGGCCGTTGACTGATGTAGATCTACGTAAGCATGCAAAGGGGTGTGTACCATATTTTAGGGACGTGTTTATGCGAGATAATATGCCTACGGCCCCATGGGAAAATGAAGCTGGCGTTATTAATTTAGATAGTCAAAGGGGGCGTGGCACTCATTGGGTCTCGTATAAGAAACGTGGTGGATGCGTTTGGTACTATGATAGCTTCGGTAATATTCCACCACCGCGTGAAATAGTCGAGTATTTCCGCGACTGTAAAATCTATTATAATTACGGGCAAGAGCAACAATTCGGTACGACGAATTGCGGTCATCTGTGTTTAAAATTTTTGTATAAATAACTCGAATGTCGTTGGTGAGCGCGTAGTAGTCATGTCGACGACGTTCAGTATAGAGGGCGTTGGAAATACGGCGAGTCACGATTTCTATCCACCTATTGAACTTCATCCGGGAAAAATGTACGTCATCGGGATGGTGGGGTTTTACGGCTGTAACAGCATAAGAAACATTCACGCGGGAAACGATAAGTTTTACTATAAAACTGAGTCAAATAGCGTATACTCCAAGGTGATAACAATTCCGCACGGTGCGTACGAGTTGGAAGAGATAAGCGAGTATATAAAAGCTCACATTCCTACAAGTCGCTTTAGTCTACGTGCAAATAACAATACGCTCAAGTGTGAACTTAGCTGCGAATTTGATATAGATTTCACTCAAAGAGACTGCATAGGACGCATGCTCGGTTTCGAATCGAAGATATTGGATGCGAATGTTCTACATACCTCTGCTTTAGATATACAAATCATTAAGCATACCAACATTCACATAGAGTGCAATCTTATTACGGGATCCTATCGAAACGGAAATCGCGCTAAAGTCCTTTACGAAATAGACGTTTCCGTTCCACCAGGTTATCGCTTAGATAAAATTCCCAGTAATACTCAATATTTGGAAGTAAATACCAGTAGAATTAGTAATATAACTATAAAATTGACAAATCAAAAGGGCGAATTGATCGATTTCGGGGAAAGTGAACCGTTTACGGTGCGATTAGAGTTAAAAGAATATGGGGTTACGTATTAATCAAGGTCCGCTGCCATCCTTCCTGAACACTATAAATAAACGAGATAAGCGGAAATCGAGTTATTCTCAATCGGGACAGGGTCCGGGCACATTAACGCCAGCAGAAAAATATTTCTTGGAATCCATTGGTCTGAAAGTACAACATGGCGGCGGCAGCAGACTCGTTAAACGTCTTTCAAAGCGTACACTTTGACGAGACGATTGTTAAGTCCGATATTCATACTTATCTTCCATATGGAGGATCTTCGGATTACGGTCTTTCCAGTGAAATACGAATATTAATTCAAAATCAAGAGCTGATAACCGCCACATACGATAGCTTCTTGTACTTGGAAGGAAAAATCGAATGGAGTCAGCCGCAAGAAGAGGGTGCCGCTGCAAAAACATGCAACCTTACAAACAATTTCGCGCCATTCCTTTTCGAAGAAATTCGCTACGAGTTGGGAGGTCAGAAAGTGGATGTATGCAGGAATCCTGGTATTACATCCTCACTGAAGGGATACGTATCATATACGTCTACTGAAAGCAAAGGTCTTAAACATTTGGGATGGTCACCCATCGATGATGGATCTCTTCAAGTAGACTACGACAAGAGCAACAAGGAGAAGCATTTCGCTGTTTGTATTCCGCTAAAGCACATATTCGGGAGCATGGAGGACTATCGGCAGGTCATCGTAAACATGCGGCAAGAATTAGTATTAATTCGTGCTAGAAGCGATGCCAATTGCTACATCGGCACCGCCGCCGATGCAACAATAACATTAACAAAAATCCAATGGAAGGTGGCCCACGTGACCCTTAGCGATAGTGCCAAAATTGGTCTATACGAACGAATCAATAAAGATGCAAAAATTACAATGCCATTCCGTCAATGGGAACTGTACGAATTGCCCGCTTTAAAACAGGCACAGTCGGATATATGGCCAATCAAGACTTCAACTCAACTAGAGAAACCGCGATGGGTAATTGTAGCATTTCAACGAAGCGGAAAAAAGTTTTCGCGCGAAGCAAGAGCGGCCAATTTCGATAACATCAATATTCGAAATTTAAAACTTCATCTCAACTCAGAAAGTTATCCGTACGAAGCGATGCATTTAGATTTTAATGTCAATAAATACATCATGGCATATCAAAACTATGTAAACTTTCGACGTGATTATTACTCGAAAGATGAGCAAGACGCTCTGTTTGACTATTTGTATTTTAAAAGTTGTCCGATCTTTGTGCTGGACTGTTCGAGACAAAACGAGTCTCTGAAGCATTCAACGGTAGATGTTAAGCTGGAAATGGAGTCGTTGGAGGCCTTCGAGGCGGGAACGGTTGCTTATTGTCTGATCCTGCACGATGCGCTAGTTCAATACAATCCTCTGACCGGGGAAGTGAAGAAACTATAATTTGTACTTTTTCTATAAATAAAATGTAATGATAAAAATGTTCTTAGTCTTATTTCAACCGCCAAAAATGAAGGTGGTGATGCAAAAGCAAAAGCTGCCCATTCAAAATCTAGATACGACGCCAAATGTGGAGTATAAAAAAACACACGGCGAGTTACTTCCAAACAGTGTGAGATGCTTAATATGCGGACCGTCTAATTGCGGTAAAACGAATACGATGCTCAGTCTGTTAACTGAACCCAATGGTCTACGCTTCAAACACGTGTACGTCTATTCCAAATCGCTGAATCAGGACAAATATAGGCTTTTGGGTAAAATTCTTCAGCCGATGAAGGATATTGGCTACTTTACGTTTAGCGAAAACGCTGATATTATGGAACCCAATGCGGCCAAACCTAATTCAGTTTTTATCTTTGACGATATCGCATGTGAAAAACAGGATAACATTAGAGCGTACTTTTCAATGGGCAGGCATAACGCCATCGATTGTTTCTACTTGGGTCAGACGTATTCTAAAATTCCTAAACAATTGATTAGGGACAATGCCAACTTAATTGTTCTATTTGAACAGGACGACTTGAACTTGCGGCACATTTATGAAGATCACGTTGCTCCCATAATAACGATGCCGTTGTTCCGAGAGATGTGCTCGGAAAGTTGGCGAAATCCGTATGGATTTATGGTGATAAATAAGGATGCGGATGTGCAAAACGGCCGTTTCAGGAAAGGTTTCGATCACTATATAATACCGTGAAAACGTGTTTGTTATTCAGTTAGAAATAAACAGCTATCAAGTCAACAGCTTTCAAAATAAACAGCTTTCAAAATAAACAGCTTTCAAATAAGAGCTCATTGAAAAACAGGCTGTTCCCCCTGTTTGTTTACCTGTTCCCTTGATCGCATCATCATCATCATCATCATGGATACTAAAGAGATGGCCTTGAAACGACGAATAGTTCAAGCGCGTAAAGCGATACAGCAAAAGTACAATCGTCTCAAAGCGGATCGTTTTATTAAAGAAGTGGAGTTTGTACGAACGTATAAACCGTTAATTCAACCGCTATCCCAGATCGTAAAGAAAATCGAACCGCCGCCGTCATCATTGGTTATTGATACGAAAAAGGAGGAGCCAGAGGACGAAGTATTTACATCGCCCCCTAAAAAACGCCAATCTCCTGCAAAAAGAAAGTCACCACTACAACGTACGACTCCTGCGATACCTTATTACATGCGATCGAGACGAAGACCCTCTTCCCTTACCGAGATCAGTCCGCTGGCTAGACTGCCCTACTTTCAAAAATATCCGCCAACCGATATGAGTCCGATGGTTAGACCTTTTCACCCGACGGCTACTCCATCATTGAGACAGCCGCCGTCATTTCTACAGAGTACAGTGATAGGAGAGCATCAACCGGAGGAGGAAGAAGAAGAATCCTCTGTCGCATCATCATCTGCTTCATTACTCGATATGCAAGGTTCGCAAGCCTTTTTGGAACAATACAACCACCTACCGCGGATATACGTCGAGCGCATGATAAGGGATACGAGTAATGCAATTGACACGACTTTTGGAATTCATTATGATGTCGAAACGGATAAGTGGACGATGGGCAGGACGCCGGTGACGATAAGTGACGAAGATTTGGTCGTTAACGGGATCCGGTACAAAGGTACTGCGGGCCTATACGAACTGATCATTATGAATGAACCGAATGAATCGCTAGTATCCAATCAGGATAGAAATAACTATAAGCAGATAATAATAGCAACTCATGTCGCACGGCGCAATTACGATCCCACCGATCAGATTCGAGGCAATAAGAGCAAAAAGTATAAGCTCATAATAAAGCCTCTACTAAAGGAGGAGGAGGAAGAGACGAAGAGGGGGCGTGCGAAATCCGGAAGCGGTATATTCAAGGAACTCGGCCGACCGACCGAATACAAATACTGGAATAGCGTGCATGAACTGATTAGGGATTTAGAGGTTTTATGGGGTGAAAAAATGGCTGGTAACACTGGAGTACAAAATGATATAATATCAATCGTGGAAGAGCTGTACGAGGAAGGTTACATAAAAAAGCCCACGCGACCGTTTTTACGTCAACTAGTATAAATACCCCCTTTTCCGTCTTCTTGCCCACATTCGCCATGGATAAATTCGGACGTTCTCATACCCACGCTCAATTTGGGAAACTGCTAAAGACAAAATTTTCCATTACCGACGATACTATAAATGTGGAAAAATAAGAGACTAAGTAATGTTGTGGATCCTATTGAACGTCACGATGCCCTAACGTTGCAACACTACCTATCAACAAGACTAAATCTCAACGGAAACCGGTTAATGAACCTCGCCGATCCAGTAGACGACCGCGATGCCATAAATAAAGGGTACCTCACACAATACATGCAGATTGCGAAAGCGCCCGTAGACAGTCTTCGCAATTACGTAGCGGTACTAGAGGAAGAGTTGAAAGCGGTCAAAGAAACTTTACATAAACTAATAGAGGATGCAGCAGGTGGTGAACGAGTTACACAAAGCGGCGCGCAAAAACTTCCCTCGTAGACGTACCATCATTAAAGGCTTCGATGATCTTTGGCAAGCAGATCTAGCCGAATTTATACCTTACGCAAAAGAGAATAAAGGCTACAAATACATATTAGTAGTTATCGATTGTTTTTCAAAATATCTATGGACGCGAGGGTTGAAGACTAAAACGGGTGAGGAGGTGACAAAAGCCGTACAGGCTATTTTCAAATCTACGAGACGCAGACCGAAAAATCTACAGACCGATGCAGGGAAGGAATTCTATAACAAATCATTCGCCAAATTAATGATGCAAGAACGCATTAATCACTATTCCACGTACAGTACGAAAAAGGCCGCACTGGCCGAGAGGGTTATAAGAAGTATAAAAAACCCCTTGTACCGGCAGTTTAGTTTACGCGGAAAATATGTATGGATAGATGCAATCGAATCGATCACGAGCGAGTACAATAATCGTAAACATCGAACAACGGGGATGAAACCGATCGAAGTGAAGGCCGATACAAAGCTGGACGCCTACAACCACATCAAGCTCTTCAACAATAAGAAATGCCGTTTTAATGTCGGCGATGTAGTTCGAATTAGCAAATTTAAATCCATATTTGCGAAGGGCTACACCCCCAATTGGTCCAGTGAGCTGTTCAAAATTATAAAAGTACAAATAACAAATCCGGTCACGTATTTGTTGGAAGACATGAAGGCTAAACCGATTTTAGGTGGATTTTACGAACATGAGTTGCAGAAGGCCAAGTATTCGGACGTATATTTGGTTGAAAAAGTCCTGCGTCGCAAGAAAGACAAAGTGTACGTGAAATGGTTGGGTCTGGACGAGAAATCGTGGATTGATAAAAATAATGTTGTTCTATAAGGTTATGATGTGTCGATTTGAATAAATAAATAACTAAAAACTTAAATATTTACTTTTTATTATTGTAATTCACCATACAACATATTTCCTAGTGTCTCTTTTTCTCGATGTCATCTATTCCACCACCCTCCTTTTTTATCGAGATATTTTTCAATTGTTGTTAGAAGTGATTATTGAAATATGTCGAACAATATCAGATTCCATTTTCCATCATATCTACCCATAACACGGTGCTGCGACAAATTCCAAGAGTGGCAGGAAATTCGTTATCGTATCTTACATAGATAATCGTTTGTCCCAGACACTCACACCCCACACTTCTTGTTAGGGGTTATGCAAAATTGACGAAATGCGATATACAGATACTACGTCAATGATGCACAGAAGTCATGAGATCTCACGGATTAAAGCTCATTTAAAGTTCATCTTCCCAGTACATTAATGAATATTATCATTGTTAAACTGAGGTGAATGGTCTCTGCCGTCTTCTGGGAATCTTCAATGTTGCAGGTGTTTCACGGGTATCATTTGGGACAATGGTTGATATGTGTGTGTGAGAACGTCCTTGATGTTATTTTAGAATCACTCTTTTGCTAACTCCAACAAAAACCTCCACATATATACCTAGGGGTAGACATTTTGCGGCACAAGTGTTAATCTGCACGTTATCGTCATGTCTTCAACCAAACGCGCCAACAAGTTGACTTTAAAAAAAAGTGCAACGAGTAAGAAGCCTTACATAAATGCCTGTGGGGGTGGTGGACGCTCAATCTTAAAGACCGCCTTAGAAAAACCTACAAAATTATCCGATGGTGATGTGATCAACCTCGTCACGGAAGATGAAGAAGGACATCGGGAAAGGTAAGTTGTAAACTTGTATAATAATTTAGTACTCGCTCTCCACCATCCATATAGATACTAATGTTGTAGGTATTATTTTATTTTTTTTATAGAACAATAGCTACCACCACCACCACCACAAATGAACTGGAAGATTTTCTAAAAGAATATGAGGGAAATTTCAATCATGTTTACGCTCCTCCAATTACAACGATTCCTCCACCTCCCATGAGACCACCGGTGATAGATCCCAGACATGGCCAGCAACAACAACAGCAACAACAACAACAGTTAAGGTACAAATTATTGTTCACGAAAAATAAAATTTCTAATGCATATATGTTTTTTACAGCCAGTATCCATCAGTACAAATATTGGAGCACATTATAATTCCTGCGCCGCTACCCCAGGCAAATACTCAAACGCAGCCACCAGAAAATGGTAGCTTTACATCCACAAATCCTCGATGGGGTGGCATGCATCAATTTCCGTAAGTTTACTCATTACTGTACCTCCGTTTATATGAAAAATACTAATTATTCTAATGTTACGTTACAGAAATAATCCAGCTCAACAACAACAACAACCAAATTTACCACTACAGCTACCTGTAAATAACGGCGGCAACAATCACTTTCAGTAAGTTACTTTTATTATACATACAATCTATTTTTAATACTGTGTTTTTCTTATTGTTACAGTGCCCCGTTGCCTAGGGGGGAAAAAGATATGCAATTACTAAGAGAATTTTATGAAAACGTCTCTCCGCCGTCTTCAGCAGCCATCGACCAAGAAGAGGCGCCACCACCACCGCCGCCATCTCATGAATCGCCCAGATGGCGCGAGCCATCCACACCCCAAGAGCTGGCGATGTTATCAATGGGGTGTCTGGAGAAGATGCTGACAACTTTCCAGGCCAGACAAAGAAATTCCCAACTCCAGACGGAGCGTTTAGAACGGGAGTTGGATGCATCACGAGTTCAAGATGAAAACCTGCATCGAGAGATGAAATTTATTATAAGTTACATGGAATTTTTAAAAAATAATTAATTTTTCTTTTCAAATTTAACTTCACATTTGTAATTAATAAGTAAAACATTAATGTAATGTACCTAATTTGTAGAAAATACATGGATTATTTAATGCGATTGTTGATATTAATTAATTTAGTTTATCTGCCACAAACATTCACGGAAATGTAATATTTACGTACCTACCTGAGTTCGAGTGAAAATACTAATCCGAATTAATCATTATCACAAAGAAACACCAAAATTATTTTCCACAACACATCGCGAATCGGTGAATATCACTGTGCAATGAAATGAGTGCATACGCAAGTCGGCATAATGCGAGCTGATAATTTTCTATTTTTACCAAATGCGCGATACCATGCAGAACGTCTATTCACGGTAGGTACAGTGTACTCGTTTTTAAAATTGAGAGTTCATTAAACACCAATCCCCAAATTTTTTTAAAGAGGCTGGTTCTAAAGGATGGATGTCGGGGGAAAATGAATAAGCACCCTTTATACATTCTTTTAATTCGCAAACTTTACATACAAATTGTCTTAATTGGTACACAAGAAATAACCATCGTCGTCGTATTTATGCCATTGCCTCACACACAAAGAAATAATCCTTGCCTTAACTGCCACTGTATGAATCATTACAAAATCAGTTTTTTCATACGGCGCTGACAACCCAGCATTTCAACATCCCACTTTAATTTTCTAATTTTCAGTAACAGTTCGTCAATTCTTTTTTTCCGTTGCTGCTGCTGCTGCTGTGGATGATGATGAACAATGGCTCTTGACATCTCGCCTATTATAGAATTATAAATTATTGAGCAAAGACCCATTACAACAAACACTTATATTAATCTGAACCACACCCATTCTTAAGTCGCCTTGATCACCCGAAAACAATACACCCTTTGTTCTCAAACTCCGCTCGACAGACAAACACCGCATGGCCTTGAAAGTGAGCCAGTATCGGCACGCATTAAGCTTTGAGTGAGCCAAAATCGATATGACCTTAAGAGTCTTCTGTACCCACTGCATCCAATGTAAATTTCCATAAGAGCGCCCGCCATAAAAACTATAGTTGTTTTTCAAAGACAATTTTTTTAAGAACTATTTTATAAATTTAGACCTTTATCTACAAAATGTTCGGACTATTTTTTTTTAAGTTTATACCAACTGAATACCGATTGTTTAAAGATTAGATGTTTCGCACCGATTATTGCGCTAATCTGTTTTATTTTTTTACTCTCGATCAAGACGATTTATGGAAAAAGTAAACCGACAGTTTTTTAGATAAGTTACATGACCCCAAAAAATGAAGTCATAATTTTTGTAAATAAAGTCTGTATCTTGGCGGGCGTTAAATCAACAATTTGAGTGTAACAAGTGGCGCCGCTGCACAGTGTCGGTGGGAACTAACTAAGGACCAAGACAGGACTTAACAAAGCAAGAATATCATCTTATCTCTTGCAGCTATAATCATCTATACACTATAATGTAAAAAAAAGTTGCGCTTAGGTAAAGAAGACTCTTAACGGCGCGGCGGTTCGATTTACTTAACGATCTGGGATAGCGGTTGAATTAGCGATTTATACGTTCGTACAAACTCCACTTCTTTAATAAAACGATCCGCTTTGAGACGATTATACTTTACACGCTTAAACTATTCGTCGTTTCAAGGCCATTTCTTTAGTATCCATGATGATGCAATCAAGGGAATAGGTAAACAAACAGGGGGAACAGCCTGTTTATTTTGAAAGCTGTTTATTATAAAAAAATGTCGTCTAGGGCATTTATGCCGGGATCGCCTCGCTTTAGCCTTTTATCTAATTTAGTACCAGGTCCGCAATACTGATAGCCAGGAATATGTAGTTCCACTGGAAGTTTGTTTATGAGATTATTAACCAAGCCACTCCCATCCGTACACTTCATCACTTCCATCAAATAAAACAAAAATGCTCAAATAAAGTACGTTTATTGACATATGTGATACATAAAATAAGTAGGTCGATAGTATAATAATTCCATCATGCAAACTGTATTATGAGAATTGACGTTAAACTTATAGTTTAATACGTCTTCAATATCGCGATAGATGTTGTCATCGTCGCCCTCGTCCTCGTTACCAAACTCCATTTTACGAAAATGACGGTAGTTAATCACCTGTTCGATAACATCCTGATAGAAACAGGACAGAGCGTACGATTCCAGTAAATCCAAACGATAGTTGATTATATCTTTTAGATTAAACAATTCTTCAACGACGTACTTACTCATCGTGCAATAATGCAGCTTATCACGTTGTATTGTTACGCTCTCTAATATTTTCTCAGTCGTCGTGGGATCCCGCACAAATTTCCTGTTATAATGAATAGTAAAATTTGCGTTAAGCGATTCAGAACTTTTGTCGTGCTCAATATCTTCTTCCTTAACATTGGACCAGTCGATCCAATTTTCGAGCTCTTGAGATCTAAAGAACTTCATCTCGAGATATGTTTGGTGCTTTAGAAGCATTTCCCAATCTTCTTTCACCATCACTATCGCATTTAATGGAGAGTGCACAATTCGTAAAACTGGGGCCAAATTAAGATGCGTACTGTAGCCAATTTCAATATATTTCTTCGAATTGCTTTCACCATCGTAGAGGTCATATGATGAGCAATCGATTAAACGTTCGTCGGCAGCTTTACTATGCACATTTTCAGCAAACTGGGTGATAGAATCATCACTAGTGTCTTTGTTGTTATTACAGCACCAGCACGAGCACGAGAAATAATTATTAGTACAACTGATTGTATCCATTTTGGAGCTTTTTTTCGTTGAGATGATCTCGACCCCACGATCACAGAACAACTAAAGTGTTTCTAAGGGTGGATATGCATTTAAATAAGAGACACAATTTCTCTCTCTCATCAACAACATTTTATTATTTCTCTCTATCTCATTTACAACTTTTTTACATAAATTTTAAATTAGTAGTCTCCCCCGCCGTTCCGGCGCTTGTTATAAACACTTCTTCCCTGGACAAGGTGTCCTTGAAGATCTGCAGACGGTTGTCGCTCTTGAAGTAGTCATAAAAGCGCAAAGGAAGGATGCACTTAAAGTTCTCAGTATCGATCAGTATTCGGTCGCCATATTTGGTATTGATTAGGTCGATACCAATCACTTTATACTTTTCACCGACCTTCATATCCTTGACGTTCTTGAAAGGTTTGCAGTAGGTGCTACTGTTGAGTTGATTAAGATCCATTTTAACTGATTAGCGAACACTATTCGACTGATTCCATTCACCGTTTCTACCACCATTATATTGCTGTCTGATGACCTTGAATTTTAATGCGATAAACATTACTGTCTGGTGACCTTGAAATCTAGTGCGATATACCATTACATTGAGTTCTGTTGACCTTGAAATCTAGTCCGATAAACTGATAAACGATGATTTTCTGCTAAGACGGGAGACAATATCTTACAAAATTGCTCTATTTTTCTACTAAAGCGAAATCTATCCAAGGCCATAGTTTCCCAAGGCCCTTTTCGTGCCGCACTATATGCAAAGGACCACGCGATCAGTACATACACGCGATTGTTACTATCGTCAAATGTAACTTTCTTCATCACCGTATTATGTATTCACCCAACTGAGTCTCGTTCAGTCCGTTTATAAGGCAATCAACGCATATTTTGTAATTTAAAAAGAGTCTACATAGTTCAATCCCCAACTCATACGTTTGGACAATGTTTTGACACTGTTCCCTAAAAGTCTCAGGTCCATAGACCGCCTCATGCTCAGCATCAGATAGCAATACCAATAAGGTTTGATGAAGGCATTCAACAGCCGTTCGCCGCATATTCCCCCTTAACACTAACCACATTTCAAGCTAACATCTTCTAATATCTATATTTAAATTGCAACACGTTTGACCTTGAGGCGGCACCCCAGAAAAACACAAACAATTTGATTACACACAAACAACATACACAACCTCCCTTTGTTCTCAGCGATCGACCTTGAAATCCAACGGCCTTGAGCCGCCGCCACCCCCCCTCCACACAAACAATACACCCCTTTGTTCTCACAACTCGACCTTGAAATCCAATGGCCTTCACCCATCACCCCCCCTCCGAAAAACACAAACAATACACCCCATTTCTTCTCAAACTCGACCTTGAAATCCAATGGCCTTCACCCATCACCCCCCTCCGAAAAACACAAACAATACCCCCCTTTCTTCTCAACACTCGACCTTGAAATCCAATGGCCTTCAGCCATCACCCCCCCTCCGAAAAACACAAACAATACACCCCTTTCTTCTCAACACTCGACCTTGAAACCCACCCACCCCCACTTACGCAATACCACTTTGACCTTCAACACCACTTTGACCTTGAAACGCTAACACTTCAATCATATGGCACTTTTCCATGTAAAGTGAGCCAGGATCGGCCTTACTATACTACTCTATTACAACGTTGGGTAGCCGTTATCAATATAAAAAGATGCCATTTCGCCTTGTAAACACTCTAACTTTTCAAAGATTCATGAACGCAACCTTATCCGGTCTACCACCAGAAATGTGCATGGTCTACTTTGACGATGTTATCAAACGAATTTTAGTTCAGTATTGCATTAGATAACTACATTTCAAAAGAATTTGCAAATAGTTTTACATATCGTCCTTTGACCATCACCGTGTTCCATTACTTATTTTAAAAATCTATAATCTCGTTACATCACTATTTACGGTTAAGTGCTGTTTTACATTAAGAATTTAATTGGCCTTATACTTTTGACTGTAACAACGTTTCAAGGTAAAGCATAAATACCCAGCTATGCAAGCTTAAGCTATACAATACGGAAGTAACAACGTAAATTCAGTTCTTTTTAATATCTATGGCAATAAGTAGCGGACACTGCTGAACACTGTCGAGTGTTGGTGTCAATATTCATTTCTACTTTATCACACAGTTTATGTCAATAAAATGTGAAACTATGACCATTTTATATACGAGTAGTTGCGTTCGAAGATCACGGAACCACACACCTGTTTTCGTCGTGAGCTTTCTATATCTATTCTGTCATCTTTAATTTGCAATACGCCATAATAAAAACGATATTATCTATTATGAGAATAAACCCTTGCGGCTTCAGACGAACTACTATCTTCTGTTGTTCTGTTAACTTTGAAACAGCCCGATACAAATAATCAAACTAATTTATCAAATTCGTAGCCTTGTTTGTTTTGGAAAAAGTAGTGTTCAAATAAATAGCTGATACACGTTCTTAGATTTCACAAAAGATACTCCTGAAAATGCATGTCGGGATTAGTTCTTAAACCTAATTTGGAAAACTTTATATTCATGACTGCCTTATTGCAAGCCTATCATTGCTGCTTGGGGTAGGACAAACCGTTAAACTACTCACAAAAGTTATCTGTATTAGAATGAGATTAATGCGGGATTCGTATGGAGTGACATCCTTGTTAACTGACCCGTTCCTTACATTATTTGTCTTTTATAAAGAGAACAGAGGTAGAAAATACATTAGAAAGTAATAGACAACTTTGAAGTAAAATTTTCTTATATAAATGTGGCAAGAGAAAATGCTGAATGCTTTTCTACAGATCATTTTATCGAAAATCCCATTTCTTTGCTTTATAGTATATGTTACGCCTCCCACCTTTTCAAGAAAAATATACTTTCTGAAATACAACCACATGTGTAACGGATTTTACAAATTTACCTTTGCTCCTACTATACTATTTTATTGGGCATGGTTCGTTTATGTAATTATATTGATATGCCTGGGCTGCTCGTCGGTTAATAACCCTATTCTGTGTGGCCTCAAGGATAAAGTAAAGGGATAAATAATAACTCAATAACCTTTATTAAAGTTTAAATTGGTTCTTGTTTTATTAAAATATTGCGAAATGAACTTTCCATATAAGGGGTTACCGTCAGGTGCTAAAAGAAACTTAATTATATTTCTTTAAACACTAAAACATTAAACTAAAAAAACTAAGCGAACTGCAATAAGTAAATATTATATTAAAAAATGTCCAGGCGCGAGTTTAAATCTTTACCGGCACCGACTGAATGTACATCGCAAGTAGATAGTTAAACTTGTCTTTAATATACAGGGTGAGTTTTTCTTTCATTTTAAGCATTAGGATCTCGGAAACCGTAAGACATAGAGATTCGGTTAAATGAGGAAAGAGTTATAGTTTTAAGAGCTTATTCAAAATATGCTTTTGTTTTTTTAAAAAATCCACAGTTTTAGATATGAGCGAAAACCACATTTAGTGATTTTTCATTTAACTGTTGTACATCTGAAACAAAATTTGCATTACCAACCGCGATTATTAACTAATTCGCGTTATATACCCGTTGAATATTATGTAATTGCATTTGTATTTTTCTTTCCTCAAAAGATGATGGGTTAACAATCAACAATATTTTTGTATCAGCTAGAAAATACGTAACCCCTGCTAAACGAATAGTTTTATCAAATGTATGCCCTTCAATACCTCACAATGGAAGAGCAATTAAAACAAGTAAACATTAAAATAGTGTGTCCAGTTTCTTTTATTAATGCTGGAATTAATAGGGGTTGAAGAATACAGTCATGTTTTCAGCGAACTGTTGTACAGAATCATGTTGAGGTGGATGGGGAGGTGGAATGGGACACGTATGGAAGGTTTGGGGGTAGGTATTTTGTTTTAAGATATTAAAAATTTGTTTAGTGCACGTTCACTTTCAAAAAATAAAAAGTGCACTCTTTTTTTAATAAAAAGTTTGGCTGTGTAATACGGTAAAGTGTAATGACACTGTATATACAGGGTGTTTTTTAAAGATGGGCCATAGAAAGTACACACTGAGCATACATCATAACCGTAGGTGTGTGACAACAGACAATATAAAGGCGTTGAGTTATAACTCTTGCCAGGAAAGATTGCCGGTCACAGCACACCTTGTGTTGATCTGCAATCTATGTTTTTCTTAAGATGCGAGCGACTTCCGGAATAGGATCGTGCCAATGTTGAATGAAAAGTCTTTTTGTTCAACATTGACATGATACTATCCCGGAAGTCGCTCACATCTTTAGAAAAACATAGATTGTAGACCAGGATCAAGTGTTCTGTGACCGGCAATCTTTGCTGGCGAGAGGTTTATTTAAAATGAGCCATAGGAAAATTTTCATTGCGCCAATTGTTCTCAAATCTTGGCCTTGCGCTTAGTTATTTCACTGATAGTTCTCAATCTGATCCTTCAAACTGCATCAACGAAGCAGCAACATGTATTCCGCCGCTCGAAAAGGTGTTCATGTAGTACAATTTGTAGAAGAGTGGGCACAGTAACTGAGTAGTAATGCGAGATATTCAGGGCCGAGTATCGGGTATTGTTTAGTTGCCGATGGAAAACAATTAATAATAATAATAATAAATGCCTTTATTGAGTCAGTGATAAATATAATAAATGGAAAAGTTTGAGAGGCGAAGCTCAGCTCACAGAATGCGCTGCTCTTCCACTTAACATCTGTTGAGAAACAAATCCGGCGTAATTACATGATCATAATGTTCTTAAAATTAAGCATACCGATAGGTAGTGAACTGCTACTGCTGTAAATTGTTATTCATGAGCTTATTGTCTTTCTAAATACCTGGAAATTATAGCTTTACGGAATTTCTGAGTAGTGAATGATTTTAGATTCGTTGGTAGATGATTCCACAGGGTCGCTATGTTATAGGAGAAGGATCGCTTGTACATCGTAGTGCGGTGTGCTGGCACGGAAATTCGAGCACCGATTGTAATTTTATACGTTTATATCTCATTTGAATAAATTTGTTGATTTATGCCCGTTTGCACCGACAAATTTAAGCCGAGCGTAGCTTAAAATCCATGGCAACCATTGTCTCAATAATCGTTACCATGGATTTTAAGCTACGCTTAAGCTAAGCTCCGCTTAAATTTGTCGGTGCAAACGGGCATTAGAAACAATTTCTACAGTACTGTGGTAGATGATTCGCGAGAAAGCTATAACTGAAACAATTGATGCAATATAAATTTTCCTATGGCCCATTTTAAATAACTCAACGCCTTTACATTGTCGTATGGCCCATTTTAAAAAAAAACCGTGTATGAGATGTATCATGTAAAGATGTTAATAATTAATAATAACATACATGGGACGTATGAGTGTAACCGAACATTATATGTACGTCACTTATCTATGTACTGTAGACATCTATTTAGGCCTTGGACGAATGTACCAATTTTATACTTAGAGTGTACGTTTATGGTTGAAATTTAATAAATGCATACCTACTCGCTATAGCTACAATAACTGAACCGTATTTGCGTATAAAATTACATTTTTGCAAGCGTTTTCATCATACGGTGCCAATAGCAACTGGTTTTGAGCATTTCGCTAGAGAAATTGTGTAGCGCAATTTATTAAGAAAGAAATCCCAAGTAGTTCCAAACCTAATTGGAACGACACAAAAGCAATCCAAGAAGACGAAGAGGATTATTATCTTTAAAAAGAAGTATGAAAATTATTTTGAAAATATGTTCTTGTTTCGTAATAACACCGGGGTACAGTAAATTATTACCCGATATAATTCTTTTGAGGGAAAAAGGGGATTTACTGCCGCCACCTTGTTCGTCTACCCACCACCCCGTAGGCATTTATTCACACATTTGTTTGCTTCACTAGAATATTACCAACCGCAGCTTGCCCCTAACGATCCAAATTTCAACTAGTTTGCATAATTTTCTGCACAGTGACTGAACCACAAATTGCAATAAAGCTGATTTTAGAGTTTCCGATTGCGCATTAGTGTCATTATCTGTATTATAACTGTAGGATAATACCTAAATGTTACAAAAGAGTGACGCTTAAATCACACCAAAGCCGGTTTAATCACATTTACTCCAGATTTTGCATTAAAAAACCTCTAATCTAATTAGTAAAATCTTAGTAGAAGGATCAGTCCCGTTAATTGGGATGAAGAAAATTTATACCTAACATGAAATATTTAGCTTCATTTTTAGTGCGCTGTAGGTAATTAAGGTATTTCAAATTAATTTGTTATTAAGTGTTTGTGTTAATGGCGTTATAATTTTATTTCTACAAATTCTACGTACATACGACGATTTCAATAATTCGTTGCGAATTAATGCTCGACATAATGTACCCAATCCGAAATCTTGGAGATGATGGCAGTTTCCAAATTAAATTTGTAAAAGGAATTTAATAAAATGTATACATCGCATGCTTTTTTTTCTGTACTTAAATATAATTTTATTTCATACTATCTAGTAATCGCCGCTTTCCCAGACCCATTTGAGTCGGGTATTTAAATCGTATTTTACCAGACTGAAAATTTTTACCAGACTGGAAATGTTGCCTAGCAACATGAATCGACATCCATCTAAACCTATATATAATGTTGCGAAACTACTGTCAGATCAAACAAATCAATTGATCGACTTAGCTTTCATTTGAATGCGTACAACATTCTAATCAAAAATTGTATGACATTTTAATAAAAAAAAAGGACAGTATGAAATAATAGCTATTTATATATCAAGTACATAAACTGGGTCTTTATGGACGAGCCGTTTATTTAGCCGAGCGAGCTTGCGAGCGAGGCACAAATAAACAAGGCGAGTTCCCATAA
>NW_022171170.1:0-733 GCF_008802855.1 Photinus pyralis | reverse complement strand
GCTTCGATCCAAGAGCTTTCCAATGAAGGATAACATGACAACTTACGACATTTCGTTTTTAGGCACTTCAATAAATATTCTTGTTCAGACAGTCCCTTTGTGAGTACCTTTTTCCGATATTTTCGCAATATTCGCACTTAATACTTGGTATACTTTAAAGGTATTGACCAGCTTTTGCAAATTCAGTATTCAAACACAGTCACTTTAAAAGTAGTTCAAAACCGCAGAAATCAAAATCAGAAATCAAAATTTCAAATAAGAATTCATTTGGATGTCCTTGTGAACTACTTTTAGGCAAATTGTCCTAAGATCCTAGAAGTTTTGCAATAGCTAGCCTGCACCTTGAAGTTGTGTCAAAAACTCTGGTTATAACAGCCTTGTGAGCTCAAAAGGACATTTTCTGCCTTATCTGTAACAGATAACAACACAAACAAACAACAAATTCTTCCGACTGAATTTGTCACAACAACTTAATGGCTGTGTGTAGTGTGTACATTCTTACAAGTAATTGTCGAAGCTGATCTTGTACGAAGAGTGCGGACGCCGAAAAAATTAAGAAAACATCTGCACGACCTCTGGCGGCGAAAATAATAAACCTTTGTAAGTAAACCTCAGAGTAAGATTTACTCTGAGAAATAAACATATAACACACGGATGGTCTCTAACGGCGAAAATACTACAAGAATAACTTACATCTCAACTAAACGGGTTCACAAAGGAAATACCTAGATGG
>NW_022171169.1:0-996 GCF_008802855.1 Photinus pyralis | reverse complement strand
CCATCTTACCGTACTTTCCAGTATTAATTTTCTTTGTGGGGAACTGCTTGCTAGAATTACTCTCATCGTATTTAATTTGTCTAATAACGGTTTTAACATTGTAAGAGTTTATGCTTCTTCCGTTTATAAACGTACCGTACAAAGTGAAATGTCCGTTCACTGTTCAGTATTTGTATTTACTATTTAGTAAACAGAGATCTTTCATGTAATCAGCAGCGGTAAAGATACTTTGGTAGCGGTAGGCTAAGCTTAGGACCACAGAATATTACTGTTCTGTGCTTAGGACCAATCCGGTTAGTTTCTAAACTAGAATTTTTATATACAGGGTGTCCCTCCTAATTAACTCAAACGTGTCAGCACTTCAAGTTTCAAACATTGCACAAATATACAAAATGCCTCTGAATCCAGTTCCTTGTAACAGTTGAACATTAAACTGAATTCCCTTCTTTGATGTTAGAATATTAAAGCGTTGAATTTGTAACTACAGGGTGGGCCATTAGTGTGTGGATGGAAGATTGTGGGTTTATTAACGCCTTCGATCATACATACTCCCTAGATGAAGCAAACGCTCAAAATTTTGTGCCATCATTTGTGACAAAGATAGACAATTTCTTTTTCACAATTTTCAACGTACTTGCGCATAAATCACCCACCTGTCGTGTTTCTGACAACTTAATCAGTGACGTGCATTAATAGATATTAATTTTCTTTATGTTATTTGTGTCGTACGTATTGGATTTTTACATATTCATAATCGTTTTATAATGATTTGCGCATTGTGTAACGAACCTTACGTAAAAGGAAGCTCTATTTCGTTTCATGGGTGAGTAAATTATTTATAACCTAAAAATAGCACAGGCATATTAATCTTTGTATTACTTAACTAAATATTCCAATATAATTATACTTATCTTTTCATAAATAAAAGCTTTTTAATGTGATTAGATTTCCAAAGAACCAAGATTCTCGTTCACTGTGGCTGCAAGCATGTAAACT
>NW_022171168.1:0-17173 GCF_008802855.1 Photinus pyralis | reverse complement strand
CGGGAAAATTCGTCTTCCCCCCCCCGCTGTCACCCCCCAAAATCGCACCTTCGAAGAAAAATTCGCCGAGGGTCGCCCGTCGAACTGGAAAAATCGAGCTCGCGGATAGGGGGGGTAGGAGGGTCGAGGCTTTCGAGGTACTCGATCGCGAAAGTCGCGACCCCCCCCCGCGGGGGAGGACGCGCACGAGAAAACGGGAGCGAAAAGAGAGCGAAATTGCTCGAAAAGTAGCCCTACTTCCCCCCCTCGAAACGCGATCGATCGATAGTCCCGACCGTCCCGCGTGAGACGTACGGGGTCCCATTCAAAAACTATGGGCCGTTTGGGGGGGAGGGGGGCGCGAAGTTTGCCCTTATCGACGTCGCTCCGCTTTATCCCTCGCGCCGCGGAAACGAGACGACCTAAGAAACACTTACGATCGCTCAAATGCGGACCCGAACGTCGGACGGATTATGACGCGTCATACGACCAATTCTCCCGGTGGGTTCGGGAGGGAGGAATTTTCGAACGACACTCGGACCCGATCGCGTGATTCGGAATGATCGTCGATAAAAAATATTTACGGCGGTCGAGCGGCATAGGAGAGGGCGAATTTTGGGAAAGTCGATCGAGTCTTTTCTTCGACGCGCCTTTCGCACCCCGACCGCCCCTCCGTTGACCCCCCCCGGACCTTCAAACGTACCACTTCGCCTTTTCGACGTTTGTTCGGGAACCGCGAGGGTTAGAACGACGCGGTTTGTTGCGTCGATCTCGTATCGGCATCGTCCGAACTTACGTCCGACATTTCCCCCCTCCCCCCCTCCATATCGTCGGTAAATTTCAAATTTTAAAGGTTATTAGGGAACGCCGACTCTTAAAACGAGACGGTCGTCCACGTCGATCTCCCGTATCGATCGGAGTGCGTTCGGGAATCGACGGCGAATCGCGAAAAGCCGCGAGGCGAGGCGGCGCAGCCGCCGAAGCCGAGCGAAGTGTCAATTTTCGTTCGGAGGAGGTAAGTTTTTGGCAAGTCTTCGATCGGAGTATTCTCTTCGAAGTCCGTTACGTACCCCGGCACCACTCCGTTAACCTCCCATCCCCCCCTCCCCCCTAAAAACCTTTAAACGTACTCTGTTCGAAAACCGCGAGGGTTAGAACGATGCGGTTTTTTAAGTCGATCTCGTATCGGTATTCTCCGACTTTACGTCCGACACTTCCCCCCCTCCCCCCCCACCCCACCCTCTTCTCTTCGGTAAATTTCGTATTTTAAAGGTTATTCGGAAACTCCGAGGACCAAAACGATGCGGTTTTCTACGTCCGCGTCTCTTCCGTATCGATCGGTGTGCGTTCCGGAATCGAACAAAGAAGCGAGGCGAGGCGGCGCAGCCGCCGAGACCGAAAGACGTGTTTTTTTTCGTGTCTCGATGTGCCAAACGAAACTCGGAGACGCGTCGACGGCCCCGACCGACGTAAAATATCGAGTTCCGGAGTGCCCACGTACGGAGACGACCTTTCGAATCGAAATTTTCCAAAAATTTATCGCGTAATCGATATTCCCGAGGGGGCAACTCGAAAATTCAAAAACGTCCCCGAATCGAGCGATCGACACGTCGGACGTTGCATTTTACCTCAAAGGACACGTTACAAAAGGTTTCGTCGAAATACGAGTCCTACTTCGAAAGTTATCCCAAAAATTAAAAAACGAAAAAATTTCCATACCCCTTCCTTCGAAAAAATCGAAAAAAAAAATTGTCAAAAATCGTCGCTTTTTCGACGTCATCTTATGCGTTTTGACGCGGAGATTGCAAAAACGAGAAAAAATTCTAATAAAAGATTTACGGTTTCGACGCTAGAGGGCGCTTTTTGTTTTTCGAATTTTGCGCCCCTTTACAAAAAAATTCGTAATTTCGTCAATATTCGAGGTATTCGAGAGGTTAAGGCGGCGATCGAAAGAGGAAGGACGAGGCTATTCTACGACACCTTCACCTCCCCCAAAAAATCGAAGGCGTCTCCGGGAGAGGTCGTGGAAAAAAAAATGAAATTGCTCACGAAAATGGGCGCAAAACGGGCACTTGCCGGTGGAATTCCGGGGACTTTTCGATACTAAACGATCACTTTGGATGCGACCTTCTATAATTTTGCCCCGGAGTCCCCACGATAGGATCGCAAGTGCGTTAAATCGTAATCGATATGAAAACGGCGATTTTCGAAAAAATTTTGACGAAAAATTAAATTTTTTTTTTTTTTGCCAAAATCGACTCTACACTACGAGATTAGGTGAGCGGTAAAGTTTGGCGAGAATACGCGGTCCCCGAGTGACTTTTTTGGGCACTCGAACGTCGATATTTGTAAAAAATTGCGTATATTTCTTATTTATCTGGAAATCGAAGGTGGTTTTACGCAAATAATCAACCCCCCCCCCCTCCCCCCTTCCCTCACAATTAGGTCAGATTGCAATTGGGTTAGGTTAGATAGTCGCGATGTGTAGTTAGGTTAGGTAGCGGTTAGGTTAGGTTAGGTTAGGTTAAGTCGACGTGCGCGGTTAGGTTAGGTTAGATCGACGTGTTAGGTTAGATCGAAATGCTCAGTTAGGTTAGATCGCGGTTAAGTTAGGTTAGGTTAGATAGACACGTTAGGTTAGGTCGAAATGCTCGGTTAGGTTAGGTCGACGCGCGCAGTTAGGTTAGATTGCAGTTAGTTGGAAAGTTAACGCGGCCCATCCTAACCGCGCCGCCGAGAGCTTTCCGACGATACCTCGTACGCCTTCCTGCGACTTTTCGTTACCGAGATTCTCATTTCGGCGACGCCCGACGACGCGCGCCGGCGTCGGCGTCGTCGGCGCCGAAACTTAACACGACCCATCCTAACCGCGCCGCCGAGACCTTTCCGACGATACCTCGCACGCCTTCCTACGACTTTTCGTTACCGAGATTCTCATTTCGGCGACGCCCGACGACGCGCGCCGGCGTCGGCGCCGCCGGCGCCCGAACTTGACACGGCCCATCCTAACCGCGCCGCCGAGACCTTTCCGACGATACCTCGCACGCCTTCCTACGACTTTTCGTTACCGAGATTCTCATTTTGGCGACGACCGACGACGCGCGCCGACGGCGCCGGCTGCGGCGGCGCCGGCGCCGCCGGCGTCGTCGTCGTCGAAATCTCACCCTTACGTCGTGGACGATAAACGGGTTGCGCGAATAAGATCTACGTCTAAGCTAAGCGAGATCGAGGTTCAACAAAAGGTAGGTACCTCAAATGCTAAAAATTCATTTTTATATATATGTATATGTAATTATAGAGCCCAGTGTATGTGTACGTTTCTAGGCATTGTTAACAGGATCGAAAAACCGAAGCGAAGCTTCGGTTTTTCGATCCTTAAATAAGGAACTCAACCGTTTACTCGATTTTCATTTTTAATTTAATTAAAAATGATTCGATTTTGATGAAAATTTTATCACACCTTTTTGAGACGATTTCGCATCGATTCTGAGAGTTTGGGACCTGGGAAATTCTCCTGAGCGGCTGGGGAGCGTCGTCGTCGAGGTGCGCGGGCGCGGATAAAAATTCGCCTTGGCTATACGGTCGGGGTTAGGGAGTCGAGGCGCCGGTTCGGGGAGTTTAGATAGTTGGCGCGACTTTCGGTGGGGTTAAGAAAATTCTGGGGGCACCCGTCGGGGTAGCTGCCATAAGAAGCGAAAAAATCGAAAATTTTAGAAAAAAATTCGTAACTTCGCCGGAACTTTTTTTCGCGCTTTCTGAGGTCGGGCGACGCGGAGGAGCGTATTTGTGCCGGGGTGCGATTCAATTCTATAGCCCCGTTTGGGAACCGCGCGACCCGGAGGGTCGCTCTCGAAAAGGTGGTTTTTCGCATTTTCCAACTTTGACGCCTTCTACAGGCCGAACGGTTAGAGTTAGAGCAAAACGTACAATTGCGCGATTGTAGATCTCGACGAGATCTACGAGACGAGGGGTCGCGGGTCGCCCTACCACCCCCCGGAGGGGGGTGAGAGGTGAAAAACCGGAGATTTTGAATAGCGCGTTCCGGCGAAGAGATACGGCGTCGGAATCGGCTTCGATACCTGCGGCCAAGTTTTCTCTTTCTTTTTCCGTTTACCTCGAGGAGGTAACTCGGACGACGGCGCCGTGGTAAATTTTCTCCCGAAGGTCTGCAAAAGTCACGTGACCGCTTCGTTTTGTTTTTCACCTACATTAAGCGCCGAAGATTGCCGAACGCGCGCTAACCGCTTTTTAATTAATTGCGAGCTTAATTTAGGACGGAGAATTTCGGTAGAGGTCTCAAAAATTCGAGAAAACTACGAGGAACGTGTTAAAATCGGTTTCGGAACGGTGCGTGATCGATTTGTGTTCGAAATTAAGTGATAAAGTTTAAGTGTCGGTTAACTGTCAAACGGATTCCGTCAAGTTTTCAAAGTGTTTTTTAAAGGAAATTAACGTATTAAAATGATCGGTAAGTGTTTGAAATTGATTATTATAAAGTTTAAAAGTGCTTCGAATAAGTGTGGAGTAAATAAAGTGCGTTTAAATAATTTGCTAATTTACGTATTCTCGACCTACTTATAGTGGTTTAAAAGTATTATAAACGAAAGGGGACGTGGCGCAATGGTAAACGGGTTGCAGTTTGAATTGGACGATCGGCGTTCGAATCCGAACGCGCGCAGTTTTTTTTTTCTTAATTGTCACAAATTTTTTGTATTAATTATTTTAATTAAAAGGAACGAGAATAGTTATAATGTTACAATGGAAAAGTTATTGCAGAAGACTTAATGTATACGTGGCCGGTTGCGTTTTGGGTATATTTTGAAATTGGAATTCATCCGAACGCTTTTTAAGTTAAGTGTGACATACACGCGTGAGTTTTTCGGTTATAACTTTTTTAAGAGACTTGCCAGACGGGTACGTTCAATGGGGAATATTTAGCTCGAATTATTAGCTATCGTATGCACCGCTCCCCGTCCGAATCGATTGAAAAATAAAGGTTCTGGGAATTTTTTTCTAAAAAAACGATTATATCGCATGTTTGCCAAGTTTCTTTTATAATTTTTAAACGGTAATTCGTAGGTATGTACTTACAATGGGAAAATTATAGCATATTTAGTTCTCTATTGGAGGTGACCGATCGGAAGGCGATCGGGATTCGATATACGATAATTATTATTATTATTGTTATACCTGCGGACGAAATTTTTTGAAAATTACCAAAACTGAGAAATTGTCTTTGTAGAACAGTGAACAGTGCGAGGCGAAGCCGAGCTATGGACCGTCACAAATCAGAGCGAGGCGAGGCGGCAAAGCCGCCGGAGCCGAGCGTATCTCTCATCAAACCCAATAAGTGATAACAAAATTAAAAAATCTTATGTGTAGATTTGGATTGAACAAGTGAATAGAAATTTTCAAAAAAAGGCAGTTTATATAGGTGATGTGTCCAAAAAAATTGTCAATTCAGTCTGCTCAATATCAGTCTCTTACATTACGAAAACTGAAACTGAAAAATTGTCAAAAATTGTCTTTGTGGAACAGTGAACAGCGCGAAACGAAGCCGAGCTATGGACCGTTACAAATCATGTCTCATCAAAACCAAAAATTGACAATATTTAAAATCTGTGCAGATCTGGATTCAACAAGTTGAATAAACATTTTCAAAAAAATCACTTTGTATAGGTGATGTTTTCATAAACAATATTCCACACAAATTCAAAAAAATATCAATTCAGTCTGCTTAATAGCATTTTCTTACCACACCAAAACTGAAACTGAGAAATTATCGTTGTTGAACAGAAAACAGTGCGAGGCGAAGCCGAGCTACGGACCGTTACGAATCAGAGTGAGGCGAGGCGGCGCAGCCGCCGGAGCCGAGCGGATGAATCCTCAAAACCAAAAAGTGTTATCGAAACTAAAAATCTTATGTACAATTATGTGCAGATTTGTATTCAACAGGTTGATTAGAAAAATCACTTTGTATAGGTGTTGTTTCCAAAAAAAAAAACAAAAATATTACTCATAAATTCAAAAAAATTATCAAATCAGTCTGATTAGTATCATGTTCTTACCACGCCATAACTGAAACTGAGAAATTGTCGTTGTTGAACATTGAACCTATACCTACATATTTTATATATACTTCTTTAAAATACAAATTTAAAAAAAACTGAATATGAAGAGTGTGGCACCAAATAGCTTGGGACGTTAGGTTATTTGTAGATTTTTTGAAAGACAAATTCAAACAAAAATTATAAATGAAGCTAAATCGAATGTGACGAAGCAGCGGTGGACATTAGGTTATTTGTAGATTTAAGCTATTTTTTTAACTTTCTTCGAAATACAAATTCAAACAAAAATTCTTTTTAACCGTTTCCCCAACCAAGTAAAATAACCAAAGACTTTCGATTCTTAACACACGCGTCTTGTATACCAATGCCGAGCGAGCCGAAGGCGAGTTCGGCATAACTCTGGCCCTCCCTTAGACTCGTCTCTCTACGTCCACAGTGGCAAACGACATTTACCAATGCCCAATAACACATTACACTTTTTTTCACACCAATTCCGGAGCCGAACGGATATCTCCTCAAAACCAATAAGTATTACCATTTGTGTTTTATATGCATTTATGTTAGGAACTGGAGTCAACAAGTTGAATCGAAATTTTCAAAAAACTTTGCATAGTGATGTTTCTAAAAAACAAAAATATTCCTCATAAATTCAAAAAAAAATGTCCAATCAGTCTGATCAATATCATTTTCTTACCACACCAACACTGAAACTGAGTAATTGTCTTTGTAGAACAGTGAACAGTGCGAGGCGTAGCCGAGCTATGGACCGTCACAAATCAGAGCGAGGCGAGGCGGCGAAGCCGCCGGAGCCGAGCGTATTTCTTATCAAACCCAATAAGTGATAACAAAATTAAAAAATGTTATGTGTAGATTTGGAGTGAACAAGTTGAATAGAAATTTTCAAAAAAAGGCACTTTATACAGGGTGATTCCTATAGTACCTGCCACCGTTTGGGAGCGTGTAGGTGGTGCGTAGGGGAGTATTTTGATATAGGACCTCGTATAGGACACTTGGGGTCGGAAATCTAAAATAAGGGTGCCAGAGCCAAATTTACCTTCTGGAATTTCGCGCCTGTAGGTAGGCAACCCAACCGGCCGGCGGTGCACACGGAGCGATCTCAGGCGGCGGTGTGTGGCTGACACTTGATCAGAATTTTGTTTAAACCCACGAAATCCCGTCTGCAACGACGCGTATCAAGTGAATAAACAGTATGGCACGTTTTACTAACACGGAATACGCGGACATGCACTTCATGTACGGATTGGCAAATGGTAACGCACGAGCTGCACGACGAGCGTACGCTGAGCGGTATCCAAACCGTCAGTTACCCTGCAGACAGGTCTTTCAAGAAGTTCACTTCCGACTGTGCGAGACAGGGCAATTGCAGGTAAGCTGACGGAGGCTTAACTTTACACACAGATTTGATGATGCACATCGATACTTGGGTCATTTAAGCACCCATTTCGAAAAGTTTGTTTGTTTACACCGACCTCCTCCTATTTCGCGTCGTTGCAGACGGGATTTCGTGGGTTTAAACAAAATTCTGATCAAGTGTCAGCCACACATCGCCGCCTGAGATCGCTCCGTGTGCACCGCCGGCCGGTTGGGTTGGCTACCTACAGGCGCGAAATTCCAGAAGGTAAATTTGGCTCTGGCACCCTTATTTTAGATTTCAGACCCCAAGTGTCCTATATCAAAATACTCCCCTACGCACCACCTACACGCTCCCAAACGGTGGCAGGTACTATAGGAATCACCCTGTATAGGTGATGTGTCCAAAAAAATTGTCAATTCAGTCTGCTCAATATCAGTCTCTTACATTACGAAAACTGAAACTGAAAAATTGTCTTTGTGGAACAGTGAACAGCGCGAGGCGTAGCCGAGCTATGGACCGTCACAAATCAGAGCGAGGCGAGGCGGCAAAGCCGCCGGAGCCGGGCGTATGTCTCATCAAAACCAAAAATTGACAACAACATTTAAAATCTGTGCAGATCTGGATTCAAAAAGTTGAATAAACATTTTCAAAAAAATCACTTTGTAGGTGATGTTTTCATAAACAATATTCCACACAAATTCCAAAAAATATCAATTCAGTCTGCTTAATAGCATTTTCTTACCACACCAAAACTGAAACTGAGAAATTATCGTTGTTGAACAGAAAACAGTGCGAGGCGAAGCCGAGCTACGGACCGTTACGAAGCAGAGTGAGGCGAGGCGCCGAACGGATGTCTCCTCAAAACCAAAAAGTGGTATCGAAACTAAAAAATCTTATGTACAATTATGTGCAGATTTGTATTCAACAGGTTGAGTAGAAAAATCACTTTGTATAGGTGTTCTTACCACGCCAAAAGTGAAACTGAGAAATTGTCGTTGTTGAACACTGAACAGTGCGAGGTTTTTTTATACCTACATATTTTATATATACTTCTTTAAAATACAAATTTTAAAAAAACTGAAAATGAAGAGTGTGGCACCAAATAGCTTGGGACGTTAGGTTATTAGTAGATTTTTAACTTTTTTGAAAGACAAATTCAAACAACAATTATAAATGAAGCTAAACAAAATGTGACACCAAGCAGCGTTGCACATTAGGTTATTTGTAAATTTAAGATACTTTTTTTTTTAACTTTTTCCGAAATAAAAATTCTTAATAACCCTTCCCCAATTAAGTAAAATAACCGAAGACTTTCGATTCTTAACACTCGCGCCTCGTATACCAATGCCGAGCGAATCGAAGGCGAGTTCGGCATCACTTTGGCCCTCTCTTAGCTTGGGGCATTAGGTTATTTGTAGATTTAAGAATTTTTTTTTAACTTTTTTCGAAATACAAATTCAAACAAAAATTCTCGACTCGGCATAACTCGAGCTCGCCCTTCTCGCGACGAAAACGGCTCGCATTTTTCCTCCATCAATGCCGAGCGAGCCGAAGGCGAGTTGGGCATAGCGAGGGCTCTCCCGTAGACCCGCCTCTCCCCATTCGCGGCGGCAAACGACGCTTACTTACGGCCCTACACGCGCCCACCTTTCCCGTCATTCATCTAAACCTAATAAAAAAAACGGAGATCCTTGCGAAAATGTAGTTCTATAACAAAATACTGATTCGCTGATATTAGTTTCGGCCCGATATACTTTATCTACAGGTTAAATCGAAATTTAAAAAAAAGTTTCTTTGTATAGGTTATGTTTCAATAAACCAAAATATTCCTCAAAAATTAAAGAAAAGGTCTATTCAGTCTGCTCAATAGCATTTTCTTACCGCACCAACATTGAAACTGAGAAATTGTCTTTGTTGAACAGTGAACAATGCGAGGCGAAGCCGAGCTATACACCGGTACGAATTATAGTGAGGCGAGGCGGCAAAGCCGCCGGAGCCGAGCGAATGTCTCCTCAAAACCAAAAGGTGTTATCAAAATTTAAAAATCTTATGTACTTTATGTGCAGATCTGGAATTAACAAGTTGAATCGAAAGTTAAAATGACTTTGTATAGGTGATGTATCCAAAAAACAAAAACCTTCTTCACAAATTCAAAAAAATTGTCAATGGCCCCGCCAAAAGTCGTATAGCGCATGCGCAATGATGTGGAGTAATTTCATCGAAATCTTTATGGTAGGTTCATCTAATAAAATTGTGCAAAAAATCGTATTGCGCCGATCATGAATTACACTTGCAAAAATTAGTACACAAACGTATAATATCCCATTTTCGGCGATATTTGTGCAAAATAGTATATTCTAGCGCAGTCTTAAAATGCGAAGCATTTTTACCAACCTATGTAATGAGATTGACTATTGACATATCGATGCTTTTTTGAACCTAATCAAATTTCTACTATTTTTTCTAACTATATTCTCACAATCATTAAACAAAAAAAAATAAGAAAAAAAATAAAATAAAAAAATAAAAAATAAAAAAAATTTTTTTTAAAATTTACAAACGGTAAACCACATAAAGAAACAAAAATATAAAATTAAAATAAAAAAAAATTTTAAAAAATAAAAAAAAAATTTAAAAAAAAATTCTATACGGTAAACCACATAAAACGGCGTACGTTAATTAAACGGCGCCGATAGGTCCGTAAGGACCTATCTAGTTATAATTAAAAGAAGATAACAACGTGTTCCCGACGTTTTCGTAAATAATTTAAAATCGGCGTTGACGATTTTCATGAAATTTTTACACGAGCCTCGAATTCCGAAGCCGCGATTTTTACGATGGGCCGCTACCCCGGGAAAATTCGTCTTCACCCCCCCGCTGTCACCCCCCAAAATCGCACCTCCGAAGAAAAATTCGCCGAGGGTCGCCCGTCGAACTGGAAAAATCGAGCTCGCGGATAGGGGGGGTAGGAGGGTCGAGGCTTTCGAGGTACTCGATCGCGAAAGTCGCGACACCCCCCCGCGGGGGAGGACGCGCACGAGAAAACGGGAGCGAAAGAGAGCGAAATTGCTCGAAAAGTAGCCCTACTTCCCCCCCTCGAAACGCGATCGATCGATAGTCCCGACCGTCCCGCGTGAGACGTACGGGGTCCCATTCAAAAACTATGGGCCGTTGGGGGGGGAGGGGGGCGCGAAGTTTGCCCTTATCGACGTCGCTCCGCTTTATCCCTCGCGCCGCGGAAACGAGACGACCTAAGAAACACTTACGATCGCTCAAATGCGGACCCGAACGTCGGACGGATTATGACGCGTCATACGACCAATTCTCCCGGTGGGTTCGGGAGGGAGGAATTTTCGAACGACACTCGGACCCGATCGCGAGATTCGGAATGATCGTCGATAAAAAATATTTACGGCGGTCGAGCGGCATAGGAGAGGGCGAATTTTGGGAAAGTCGATCGAGTCTTTTCTTCGACGCGCCTTTCGCACCCCGACCGCCCCTCCGTTGACCCCCCCCGGACCTTCAAACGTACCACTTCGCCTTTTCGACGTTTGTTCGGGAACCGCGAGGGTTAGAACGACGCGGTTTGTTGCGTCGATCTCGTATCGGCATCGTCCGACCTTACGTCCGACATTTCCCCCCTCCCCCCCTCCATATCGTCGGTAAATTTCAAATTTTAAAGGTTATTAGGGAACGCCGACTCTTAAAATGAGACGGTCGTCCACGTCGATCTCCCGTATCGATCGGAGTGCGTTCGGGAATCGACGGCGAATCGCGAAAAGCCGCGAGGCGAGGCGGCGCAGCCGCCGAAGCCGAGCGAAGTGTCAATTTTCGTTCGGAGGAGGTAAGTTTTTGGCAAGTCTTCGATCGGAGTATTCTCTTCGAAGTCCGTTACGTACCCCGGCACCACTCCGTTAACCTCCCATCCCCCCCTCCCCCCTAAAAACCTTTAAACGTACTCTGTTCGAAAACCGCGAGGGTTAGAACGATGCGGTTTTTTAAGTCGATCTCGTATCGGTATTCTCCGACTTTACGTCCGACACTTCCCCCCCTCCCCCCCCACCCCACCCTCTTCTCTTCGGTAAATTTCGTATTTTAAAGGTTATTCGGAAACTCCGAGGACCAAAACGATGCGGTTTTTTTTACGTCGGTCTCTTCCGTATCGATCGGTGTGCGTTCCGGAATCGAACAAAGAAGCGAGGCGAGGCGGCGCAGCCGCCGAGACCGAAAGACGTGTTTTTTTTCGTGTCTCGATGTGCCAAACGAAACTCGGAGACGCGTCGACGGCCCCGACCGACGTAAAATATCGAGTTCCGGAGTGCCCACGTACGGAGACGACCTTTCGAATCGAAATTTTCCAAAAATTTATCGCGTAATCGATATTCCCGAGGGGGCAACTCGAAAATTCAAAAACGTCCCCGATTCGATCGATCGACACGTCGGACGTTGCATTTTACCTCAAAGGACACGTTACAAAAGGTTTCGTCGAAATACGAGTCCTACTTCGAAAGTTATCCCAAAAATTAAAAAACGAAAAAATTTCCATACTATCCCCTTCCTTCGAAAAAATCGAAAAAAAAAATTGTCAAAAATCGTCGCTTTTTCGACGTCATCTTATGCGTTTTGACGCGGAGATTGCAAAAACGAGAAAAAATTCTAATAAAAGATTTACGGTTTCGACGCTAGAGGGCGCTTTTTGTTTTTCGAATTTTGCGCCCCTTTACAAAAAAATTCGTAATTTCGTCAATATTCAAGGTATTGGAGAGGTTAAGGCGGCGATCGAAAGAGGAAGGACGAGGCTATTCTACGACACCTTCACCTCCCCCAAAAAATCGAAGGCGTCTCCGGGAGAGGTCGTGGAAAAAAAAATGAAATTGCTCACGAAAATGGGCGCAAAACGGGCACTTGCCGGTGGAATTCCGGGGACTTTTCGATACTAAACGATCACTTTGGATGCGACCTTCTATAATTTTGCCCCGGAGTCCCCACGATAGGATCGCAAGTGCGTTAAATCGTAATCGATATGAAAACGGCGATTTTCGAAAAAATTTTGACGAAAAATTAAATTTTTTTTTTTTTTGCCAAAATCGACTCTACACTACGAGATTAGGTGAGCGGTAAAGTTTGGCGAGAATACGCGGTCCCCGAGTGACTTTTTTGGGCACTCGAACGTCGATATTTGTAAAAAATTGCGTATATTTCTTATTTATCTGGAAATCGAAGGTGGTTTTACGCAAATAATCAACTCCCCCCCCCCTCCCCCCTTCCCTCACAATTAGGTCAGATTGCAATTGGGTTAGGTTAGATAGTCGCGATGTGTAGTTAGGTTAGGTAGCGGTTAGGTTAGGTTAGGTTAGGTTAGGTCGACGTGCGCGGTTAGGTTAGGTTAGATCGACGTGTTAGGTTAGATCGAAATGCTCAGTTAGGTTAGATCGCGGTTAAGTTAGGTTAGGTTAGATAGACACGTTAGGTTAGGTCGAAATGCTCGGTTAGGTTAGGTCGACGCGCGCAGTTAGGTTAGATTGCAGTTAGTTGGAAAGTTAACGCGGCCCATCCTAACCGCGCCGCCGAGAGCTTTCCGACGATACCTCGTACGCCTTCCTGCGACTTTTCGTTACCGAGATTCTCATTTCGGCGACGCCCGACGACGCGCGCCGGCGTCGGCGTCGTCGGCGCCGAAACTTAACACGACCCATCCTAACCGCGCCGCCGAGACCTTTCCGACGATACCTCGCACGCCTTCCTACGACTTTTCGTTACCGAGATTCTCATTTCGGCGACGCCCGACGACGCGCGCCGGCGTCGGCGCCGCCGGCGCCCGAACTTAACACGGCCCATCCTAACCGCGCCGCCGAGACCTTTCCGACGATACCTCGCACGCCTTCCTACGACTTTTCGTTACCGAGATTCTCATTTTGGCGACGACCGACGACGCGCGCCGACGGCGCCGGCTGCGGCGGCGCCGGCGCCGCCGGCGTCGTCGTCGTCGAAATCTCACCCTTACGTCGTGGACGATAAACGGGTTGCGCGAATAAGATCTACTTCTAAGCTAAGCGAGATCGAGGTTCAACAAAAGGTAGGTACCTCAAATGCTAAAAATTCATTTTTATATATATGTATATGTAATTATAGAGCCCAGTGTATGTGTACGTTTCTAGGCATTGTTATAATTACAATAAGATAACAACGTGTTCCCGACGTTTTCGAAAATAATTTAAAATCGGCCGAGTAGAATTTCGCGAAATTTTTACACGAGCCTCGAATTCCGAATGCGCGATTTTTACGATGCCCCGCTACCTCCGCAAAATCTCCCTTCACCCCCCCGCTGTCACCCCCCAAAATCGCACCTCCGAAGAAAAATTCGCCGAGGGTCGCCCGTCGAACTGGAAAAATCGAGCTCGCGGATAGGGGGGGTAGGAGGGTCGAGGCTTTCGAGGTACTCGATCGCGAAAGTCGCGACACCCCCCCGCGGGGGAGGACGCGCACGAGAAAACGGGAGCGGAAAGAGAGCGAAATTGCTCGAAAAGTAGCCCTACTTCCCCCCCTCGAAACGCGATCGATCGATAGTCCCGACCGTCCCGCGTGAGACGTACGGGGTCCCATTCAAAAACTATGGGCCGTTGGGGGGGGAGGGGGGCGCGAAGTTTGCCCTTATCGACGTCGCTCCGCTTTATCCCTCGCGCCGCGGAAACGAGACGACCTAAGAAACACTTACGATCGCTCAAATGCGGACCCGAACGACGGACCGTCCAAGTCAAATATGATGGGAAGACGCGCTCAACCTAATCTATCGTAATCGCGCCGCCGAGACCTTTCCAACGATACCTCACACGCCTTCGTACGACTTTCCGTTACCGAGATTCGCATTTTGGCGACGCCTGTCGACGTCACCCGACGCCGCCGTCGCCAACAGTCCAAATTGTGTCCTTCCCTCATCGACAACAAACGGGTCGCGAAACGTCGATAAAAAAAATTTTGTCACAAACGAGTATATATATATACTCAATTTATATATATACAATCTCGTATCTACTCGTACGCGATCGATCTCCGAAGTTGTACGTATAAACCACGCGCATGGATGCGTTTTAAAGGGCCGCGCATCTCTTAATATCTCCCTTATTTACCGGCCGATCTGGACCAAATTTAAACCGTAGCTGCGTCCGGTCGGGAGCTCGAAATGGGATTTTCAATTTTTTCCTATCCCCTCCCCTTTTCGAGATATCGACGCATCTCTGTCGTCTTTCGACCTGCGACCTCGATACTTCGGAATCACGCGTTTCGCGACATTTCTAGACGATCTACGCAATAACCGTTTTTTGGATTTTTTATTAAAAACTTAAATCGCGATATCTCGAAAACGGAACGTCGTAGATAGGGGTTCCTGGGTGTCTTTAGAAAGTTCTCGACCTAATCTAACCGATGGGAGGGTCGAAATTTGGAAACTGCGATACCAGCTCGGAAATGACGGAATCGAATGGCCCTGGTCCCCAAACCTCTCGATACCAAATTTCAGCGAGATCGGTCGGTAAATAACGGAGATATAGCAATTTGTAATTTGACACCACCGAAAACACTTAAAACGCGATATCTCGAGAACGGTGCGTCGTAGACGGGTCTTTATAGGTATCTTTGGAAAGCTCTCGATGTAATCTAATCGATGGGATGGTCAGAATTTCGGAATGGAGATAGAAGTGCCGAAAGGATGGAAACGGGTGCCTCAATTTCTCCAACCTCTGAATACTGAATATTTATCGAGATCGGACTATAAATAAAGGAAATATAACGATATGTAATTTGACACCATTGAAAACACTTAAAACGCGATATCTCGTATATTTACACACGTGCGCATACTGAGAGATCAATAATTATATGCTGCACCGCTCTTATAAAATATGACAATAGTAATTATTTGCCGCAACCAGCTATCGTGTATGTGCACCTATATACTAAAGTCACTAGATATAGAAAGTAACACAATCATCCGCCATTTTGGTGAAAATTTGCTGCCAACTTAAAAAAATTTAAAAATAAAAACTGAATATCAGTAATTTTTTTATAGCCTAACTTCATAGTACTGTCATGTTTTATATAAATATAATCCCATCTCTAAACAGGTGATACAATCCCCAACATTAAAGTTACTAGAATTTTTTTGGGCAAAAATTATGCTTTCTCTCTTTAACACACGAGCCAAATGGATTGCGGTACTTTCTATATTTATCCAATACAAAATATAACCTATAATTTCACAAACTATAATTTCTAATTCTTATTACTATCGTTCCTTTCAACACGACTTTTTTCAAGACTACCAGTTTCTTTCGAATATTTACAAGGTGGGTAAATTACTTGTAAATTACAAACAAACGTTTTTTTAGTTGTAGCGTGTAATAGGCAATAGGTTTACTTCGACAAGCCTTTTACTTCTTAGAAGAGAATAAGATGCGTTTGCAGTTCTGTTTCCGTAATGGAACTAAAGATGAAAGTGAAGTTTGAGAGTACTCGATACGTTTGTGTATACAGGAGTTTCGATAAACGGATGTCAACCGTGACGAGGATTACAACAATATACGCTGAAATGCTCGTCGTTTACTTGAACGGTTTCACATACAGGAAGTCTTGCTTCTGGAAAGTCACCTGGCCGCTTAGCGATTGCTAATAAGGCGTTTGTAAAAGATATTCTTGCTCGTCTTGAACAAAGTCGAAAAAAGCAACTGCGATAATTTGTCCCACTAACGGATATCTCATACGGAACGTGTGACACTATTGCCTGGAGAAAATTGTACTTCTATCCTTTAAAGTAACCGTGTTACAAGAACTCATCGTCTGGACTTGCAAAGTCCTAAAATATTGCATGCAAATTTACTAGATGTCAACGTATTCGAAACCGTTTACACACCATTGCCGAATTACGAGCAGATATAGAAGCTACCGTTTGAAGCATTATGCAACGGCACTTACATGCCGGCTTCGAAAACAAAGAAAAGAGTGGACCCCTGTCTTAATTATGGTGACGAGATCTTCGAACAGTTGTTTATAACATGTGATTTATCCAATTACTTCAATATTAACGATTTGTAAAAGAAATAAAATTGTTTCAATTGTTGTAGCAATTTCCTATTCGTATAATTTCACATCATTTGGAAACTTACAAGGTGATTAAATCTTTATTTGGGTTAAATATAATCATATGTCAAATGTTTAATTTGTTTTGAAGTTTAAGGTTATAAATTAGTATTGGTGCCCCGCGCCTATTGCGGCAAATATTTACTAACGTCATTATTTATTGAAGCGGCATAGTAAAGCACTGTTCGCACTGTATAGCACCACAGAATGTAACCGGCTATCCGCCATTTTGATCAAATAAAAACTGAATATCAGTAATTTTTTATAACCTAACTTCATAGTACTGTCATGTTTTATATAAATCATTGAACTATATACTCTGTAATAATTTTTTTAAGAGACTTGCCAGACGGGTACGTTCAATGGGGAATATTTAGCTCGAATTATTAGCTATCAGATGCACCTTTCACCGTCCGAATCGATTGAAAAATAAAGGTTCTGGAAATTTTTTTGTAAAAAATACGTTAGTTCGTCTGTGCCAATTTTCTTTTATAATTTTTAAACTATAATTCGTAGTTATATACTTACAATGGGAAAAATTTAGCATAATTAGTACTCTATTTAAATTGACCTCTCCGAAGAAAATCGAAATCGCATTAATCCCGTGCCGAGAGGTTAT
>NW_022171167.1:0-22132 GCF_008802855.1 Photinus pyralis | reverse complement strand
TTTTGCCACTTTTCGCAATTATAAACTTGCATTGAATACCTTGATTAAGGATTAATTTTGGAAAGTTGGCTCAGTAGTTGCTACCCTTTAGTAGTATTTTTGGTAAAGCTATATTTCGCTTCGGCGGATTAAATATCGGTGCACATGTTAAGAAGCTCGTAACACCTGCGAGGTAAATATTTAATAACCTGTTCCACATTTAGTTGACTTACCTTTTAGCTTCTTTTTTATACGCTGAATATCCAACGACCATTTAACATCTCTCGGCTGATCACCTTAGCAGGTGGTACTAAATCGAGGGGTAAGCTTTATCTGCAGCCTCCTACTCTTCTTATCGAATGTTGTAGCGGCCAGATAGAGGATCAGATATGCCTGAGGGTTTGTTGATCAGCCGAGAGATGTTAAATGGTCGTTGGATATTCAGCGTATAAAAAAGAAGCTAAAAGGTAAGTCAACTAAATGTGGAACAGGTTATTAAATATTTACCTCGCAGGTGTTACGAGCTTCTTAACATATTACTAAAGGGTAGCAACTACTGAGCCAACTTTCCAAAATTAATCCTTAATCAAGGTATTCAATGCAAGTTTATAATTGCGAAAAGTGGCAAAAATCGTGTGCTTGATTCTAATACTTAATGCAGAATGCTCTTGACCCACGGGCAAAAATGTGACACAGATAAGGGGAAAGGAATGTGACCGGGATTTATCAAAAATGGATTAGAGGTCAAGTTCACGAAACATTCAAAATAGGAAAGTGACAATAGGCAACACAATTAACATACAAGGATTTAATGAGATTAACGTTACATCCCCCCCGCTTCCAGAAAAAAAATATTCATATTTTTTTTTATAACTACCCTAACATTACTCATTACTATCTAAGCATGGCTTGAGGTCTTTTACATTCCATACTCCTGCTATTTTACCCTTCAAGTCCCTCAGTTCATATGTCCACGGGTTAAGTCGTTTATGTATAATAAAGGGTCCTACATATTTCGGCCCTAATTTTGCTGTATAGAATTTAGCTGCATCGGAAATAACAAAGTTTTTACGATAAACAGATTGCCCTACTATATACTGTACATCCCTTCTCCTAAGGTTATGTTTTATGTCTTTACAAAGAGTTTCAAATCCTTCTGATCTAATACTAACTGAATTTCTGTCTACGACGATGTCATTGGACTCGTCCTTAAAATTGTTTGCGTTACCATCTAACACCATTTCCCTTCCAAAATTCACGAAATAAGGGGAATTATTAAGCACTTCATGTCTAGAGGACCTGATGGCACAAGCTACTTTTGGCAATAAGCTACTCCAAGTTTTTTGATTGTCTTCGACATACGATGACAACACAGTTTTCAGAACCTTGTTAACGCGTTCTGTTGGGTTAGCTTGCGCATGATAATATGGTGTATACCTTATGTTGACGTTATAAGATAACATTAATTTGGTGAATTGTTTAGATTTAAATTGAATACCATTGTCTACAATGATGGATGTGGGAACGCCGAATAGAAGGAAAACTTGTTCTTCAAATTGTTTTACGATAGGCACAGCAGTAGCTTTCCTCAATGGGAAAAACAGGGGAAATTTAGAAAAATAATCTACCACAACCAATATGTGTGTGTGCCCTTGTGTAGATCTGGGAAGTGGTCCAACTAGGTCCGCCGAGATTATCTCCCAGGGACGTTTTACGTGAGATCTACCTACCATAAAACCTGCTAGAGCTTTGTTGTCAGCTTTGCGCATATTTTACATTTGGTAATATATTTGACTACATCGGCATGCATTTTTGGCCAGTAATACTGGTTTTTTAATCTGTGGTAAGTTTTGTAGATGCCGAGGTGTCCTGCTGTTGTCGTGTCGTGGGATAAAGAAATTAAATTTAACCGTTGCGGTTTCGGAATTACCTTCTTCCAAGAATCGATGTCGGGTTCGGAAAGAGTTGGATATTTGCATGGAACATGTTTGTATATTTCATTACCATGGATTCTCCATTTGGGAAATTTTTCAGGTTTATTTAGGATAGAAGTAAATAAATTTGAGTACCATTTATCGTTGACCTCTTCGCTAATTACCGAAATATTATGAATGATGCTAGCTTGGGGAGTAACAGTTACTTTAGATCAGGATCCCTCGGATTGTCCTTGTCATTACCGATTTTCAAATCATTTAAATTTTGACATATATTTTTTATCCATTGATTAAATTTCATTTTTACTAATTACCGTTTGAAATACCAGCAACCGCCCTGCGCGGACTTACCGGAAAATTCATCGCGATATAAGTAACACAACCCCAGATTTCGACGAGATAAAGTGCCCTTTAATTAAAATTGTGGGAAGTTTAGGGCTTCTGCCGCAAATTTTGTTGTTGAAAAATTATGATGGGGGCCTAGTTTCACCTTCCTGTAATATCTTGTTATTAAGCAATTGTATGTCCATTTGAATTCCGATTTGAAATCCAGGTAAAGTTTAATTTTCTCTGTTTGATTTTATAAAATTCCTTTTAATCTGACTATTAATTTCAATTCAACATTTGAGTGTTGATTTCATTGGAATTGGTATTTTAATTAAGGCTTTTGTAATTTTCAAACTTATAAAAGTGTTAAGATGATTGTTAAGATTTTTATTTGTGTCAGAACTCAGTCATGCCCTGAGAGGAATTTTATAAAGTGAGAAAGAAATGATTGCAATTCGAGTTAACTAGGTAGGTGCCTGTTGGGTGGTATTTTGACCGCGTCCAATCATACACAACAATATAGGTACATTGAATTTTTTTAATGGTCTTAGAACAGGCCTGGGATATAAAAACTAGGGGTTGAATTGAATACACAAAACTTCATTTCAGATGCCTGTGACGTGAATAGCATAGCTAACATATTTTAAAGATCCGCAATCACCGTTCTCTGTTGAGGCCGAAGAAGATGGTTGAAACTTCCCACCATTACGATAATCTGCACACACCGACCGACGGTGTTCAGGAGGATCGGTTTCCTAGGCTGTGCAAGGCCACCGTCGGATCCCTGGGAAACTCAAGGATCTGGCTTTCGGTAAAACGTCTAGAAGTTCAGAACTAATGTAAGCAACTGGTGTGTCTTTCACACAGTTGAGAAAAGTCAACCTCAAGGTGAGATACAAGTTCTCCACTTTTCAAGTCAGTACTGGTAAACCTTTTGAGGCAGTACCCGCTCCGCCGACTGCAACAGAAAAGCTGTCACAAGGGCAACTGCTTGGAATAGAATACCAAAGTGCTCCATTGAGACTAGGTCACTAGGTCTCTTAAGAAGAATTTCGCAATCCCGAGGCTGGAGTCAGATACTTACTCATCAATAAAAAGATAATCGTAGCAAACAACCTGTAATATTGGCGAATGGCCGCGCATACTATAGGTAGACGCCTTGCGATTTAATAGTAAATGCAACAAGAAATGCAACGAATCGAATTGGAATGTTTAGTCGAATCGGAATTGTTTCGAAATCGTATTCCGTAACCTCAACAGTTTTTGAAACAATTCCGATTCGATTTGTTGCATTTATATTCGATTAAAAGTTAGGAGATACGTGTGATTGACAGTAGTCAGTGATGTCAAACGTTAGATCCGCCTCCACCGCTAGTATGGTGTATGTCTCAAGTGGTGGGCTTGAGTGGAGTTGTCTAAGACGGATGACTTTTATTACACAGGGGCGCCGGGGGTATACCAGGGGCGCAAATAAGAGGACTCCGTGCGAGTATGCTATAACGTGAGGTTAGTTCGGCGCTGTAAAACTCAAACCCCGCCGCATAAACGGCCAGCTAGCTCAGATTCTTAATTAAAAGAAGGGCTCGAGATGAGAATCTTCCACAGCGGTTTGTTCGTTTGGGCATATAACATAAGTTTTTGATCTTTGGTAGTTACTAGAAATGATTAGTTGAGCGCCACCCAATTTTGCACAAATTCTGACCTCTCCTGTATAGAAATTGGGAAAACACAAGAGAGCCAAATAATAAATTCACTACGAGCAATTCTGATTTATTAATCCTGGCAAAACGGTGCAGGATCGCAAATAAAATGTATCTTCAATACGACAATAACAAATACTTTAAATGACAAAAATAATCCCCAAATAAATTCATGAACACTTCCCTAATAATTACGTTACCAGCCCCCTACAACAATGATCGAGCAAAAATGTAGTTAAGATTTCAAATGGATTCAAAGATTGAATTAAGTTAACCCGAATAACAACTCATATAGGCAACACTGGGTACAAGTAAATTAAAAATCTTACCTTGAATAACACATACGCTGTCTTCTCCGAAAAAGAGCTCTCCTTCGAAGTTCCAGTTCTGTAACACAAAAACAAACCCCAAGCTACAACGCTCGGAACGATTATATGAGCCGGAAGGGCCAAAAATAGCTTACTCGTAGCCGGCTCGTTTACCCATACGTTAAATACAGGTGCGTTGCTCTTGAAGAGAGCCACGACCTCAAACACTAGACGTGAACAAAATACAAAGCTCCAATCATAAATCGTCGGAAGGTTACACTAGATTAACGGTATTGAAGCAAATAAAAAAAGGTTGTGTAAAAGATCGTATCTTCCGAAAATTCCACAATCAGCTGGTCGCTCCCGGTATCGTTTAGGTGTTAGCGCTTATCTACTCGGTGGTACGCCGGATAGCTGCCGGCAATCAACAGGTGTTCGTACTCCGGAATATTCGCAAGATGCAAATTCATTTACTATCATACAAGGATTCGTCACATGGATTGACCGGTACAAGAATTCATCTACTACATGGATTGACCGGTACAAGAATTCATCTACTACATGGACCCCCTAAAAGTAATGAAGATGTAACACTCCCTTAACGAGATTTTTAATAACATACCTGAAATCGTCAGGAGGGTAATGAGAAATACTTAAATCAATGAAATAGGGAAATTATCCAACCTCAAATTGTGAGTCTGAAAGAATTTTAGATAACATAACGTAAAAGAAAACCAACGCCATTTCACTTACATGTAGGTAGGGCGATGAACTTCCACCAGATATATAGCCTCGCAATGGAGAAAACGGCTTCTGAGTTACTCTACTCGACAACGCCAATAAAAAGGTAAAATTGCCAGAGATTTTACGTGAATGATGGCAAATATTACCCACTGGTTTAAGAAGAATTCACAATGCCACGCTCTACAAGTACAACCTCGTTGGCTTTAAAACGGAAATGAAGTGAAAAATTAACGCGATTCTGCGCGAGGAAAGAAGCACGCGTACAAGTGACGCCATCTCACCTATATCCTGCCTAACCTAGCAAGCGGTAATTTTGAAATTTGAATATGAATAAACTAAACTGTTACAATGCATCCGGTCACTCTCCTCTCAAATTCCGCAATCCAGGTGTCTAAATAGCGATTGCGACGTCTCTTATACGAAACCTATGCAATCATTTGGGAGCAAAGCTGCAGGTGCAACAGTAGATGTCCTTAGCTACCAGTATGCCACGTTTAAGCACCTTCATTAGAAGTACTACACATAATAGGCAATATTGTTCAAACATACCAAAATCGAGCAATATCAACCTGATAATGAAGCGTTTTGTTTTTTATTGGGGAACGGTATGGAGTATTGTTTTTGAACTGTCGTATCCAAATCTGAGATGTGCTGATAAAACTTCATAATGAACTTTCAAAATATAATAATTCATCTAACAGACTGTTTTCCTGCAGTTATCCTGAATTATTTATATACAGTTGGGTGGTGCCGACGAAGGCTCATACACGAGCTCTATTACATCATCTATTATATCAAATTAAGATGTTGAATTGTCGAAGTACAATTTATTAGACTAGAGTTTGGGCTTTCGGTAATATCAGTGTCATGAAAGATGGATGTTGACAAACGAGCTATGGAAGACTCTTGAATTTTCCATACGTGAACTCAGTTTTTGGTACAAGGTCAAACTCTACCACGAGTGGTGACTTGATAGGTATTAATATATCTATTTTTGGGTATTATCTCCCATATCATACTAAAATAAGCTATAATCAAAATGATAAGGTTTCACCTCTCCAGTTCCCTATAAATCTCGTGCGCTGTAGCACAGTTAAACTAAAACAATGTCGATACTGATTAGGTTTGCCCTTTTTATGATGATTGTTGTGTTGGTATTAGGACAGAATTGTGATCCAAAATTGTGTTTTTGCGGTTGGGATAAGCCACAGTGTACCGATACCACTGATCCATGGTAAGCCGATCTAACAGTTGTGTTGACATATAAGATTTACCATTTTGTATGAGCATTTTGGTATTGTTATACGTTTATACTAGTATACTAACACAACACATGCAGTTTAACTCATATTATGTCTCCTTTCAGTGGATATTGCCAACACATTAACGGAACCCAAGCGCCATGGTGCTGTCCATCCGTATGAAAATATTTGTATAACTACTTTGTGCTACTACAAAACCGTACTCATATGTACATGAATTGTGAAGCATTTATTTAATAAACGGAAGAAAATTACTATTTTGAGATATTGTCACGTCTAGGGGGTAGCTCTATGCATACGAGAGGTGACGTGAAGGAACACTGACATGGCAGTGAAATTTGTAAAGCGCCCGGTTGATCATAAGAATTATTTGGCAGAGGTGTCTGCGGTAGGGCATGTTATTATTGTGTGAGGCATTGGGTGTGTAATAATGAAGGTATCATCTTTTATTTCGGAGATTATCATACTCTTAGATGAGTGACATCTAAAAGAACAATGCTCCTCTAATTCTTGTACTGTCGATCCTAAAAACATTTTATATGCACATTTTGGGCCATACATGGTATCAGTATTATAACGTGGTAAATAACACAATTTATCTGTATAAGGTTTGCAATGATGTAATCCGATACCTGATATCGTTTTGAGTGTTTTCTTCGTACCTCTATTGGATACTGCTAAATAAAGTGTTTCATGCATCAATAAACATGTATGATTCTTCCATGCGAATGGAGTTGTGATGAGTTCATATATTTGCCATCGTCGATTTTGTGAAATTATTGGAAGTTTTATATGGACAATTAGATGATCATCAGTTACCGTACAATCACATATTTTTAGTTTATAATAACGCGAGATATCGTTTAAGCTTAAGGCTAAAGTGTGATTATCTTTATTTAGTTCTTGCTGTAAATTTAAAAGATCCGTAGACAAGACATCTGGATGTACTACGGTTGCTGGAATTCTATGTTCTTTACATGAAGTGATGATATCTAAATCATTAACTATGTGACTCAAATGAAAAATATTTAATGCAATTTTAGAAGAGTGATGGCGTTGTAATTGTAACTGACCCTCAACTTTCGCGTGGTCTCTGTTTATTTCATTACTTAAGTTGGCGCTGAATTCATTTAACCGTGAGATCTTTTTCCGTACTTCCATCAAATTGTTAGTAAGTTCTTTGTGATAAGTATTAAATCTTTCAGAATTATTAGTGACTAACCTTAAGTTCTTCTGCATTCCTAAGTCCATTCGCCTTAGGAATTCGTGGATTTCTGAAGATTTTGCTTTGAGGCTATCGACTTTCCTCTCGGTTGCGATGTCGCAACAAAAAGAAAAGAAGTCTCCTATGAAGTCAAGGGCTCTTTTTCTTCTTGTATCAGGAATTTCTTCTGTAGTTTCTATTTCTTTCCATAATTCGGGTCTAAGAGCGGTAGTCAGTTGTCGCAGTCCTTGTTGGATTAGTCTGTTAAGTTCGGTAATGTCTTGGTCCAAAATACATTCTATTGCATTACAATTTGTTGCAAATGGTACTGGTTTAGTGGTTGGAGGTTCTGCCGTTTGCCATCTCATCTTATAGGTGACTGGGACGGTAGCGCTGTAGACTACCACGTCAGGTAATTTTCTCCACTGACCTCCAGTTGTAATTTGTACCGGTACTCTCAGAACAAAAGGAAGTACCGTAATGAAAATTACTCTAGAAGTAAAATGAGTTGTGAGCTGTCGTCCTGAGAGATTGTGTCATGCGAAAAGGAAAAGAGACAGTCAGATATAGACAGGTGTACCTTCTAGTAACTATTTATAGTGTCTTACAAGTATAACTTTTATTTACATTATTTGCATTTATTTATTTTATTTTATTTTACCCTTCAATTCCCGAATCTGCTTCTTCCTCCGAGGAGGAGTCCTGGCTATCGGACTCCAGCCCCGCTGGGCTGTAGTAACGTACTACTGGTCCGGTTTCCAGTATATTTTTGATAGTTTTACATCTTTCTGAAGCGCAAATATATTCGTGGCGTGGATGCCACACACAGGCCTCTCCCATTGGGTGCCCTCTCTGTGGCAAAGCGACGGTCATGTTGTGTACCACTGCCGCTGGAACTATCCGCTCCAAGAATTCCTTCTTTTGAACTCCTACTACTGTTACTTCTTTTCCGGCGAGTAATCTAGAGACGGTATGGCTCATGGTTTGGATAGACGATTGTATCATATATCAACTCATTGGCACCGAGCGTGGATGAACCCCACGTCACCTATAACAACTCCGAGAAGAAAGTAGACGAAAAAGAATCCTATAAGAAGAACAGATAAGAAAAGAGAATGTTTAATGACTTACCAGAGATAAAATCAACATATAAAGTGTTAACACTACTTTTTGCGCGTCTAGACGGCACTCTATTTTTTATTAAAGGTGTTCTTTAGGTGACATATCTATATTTAGGTGATCCACACACCCATATAATTAGCACTACTTCAATTTTAGACAAGTAAGGATGATACTAATGACAACTACCTTTTCAGACCACACTATATTTGCGACATCCAAGGCCTAAGAGGCCACAATAATGAATTTGTGGCTAAAGAAGTAGCCGTGCTTGATCTTACCAATGACCACAGCATACAATGGTTGATAAAACCACCTTATAGTTGGCAAGAGTTGCCGTTGTCAGTAATGACAACCAACCAATGGATAACAAGAAATTTCCATGGTCTCCAGTGGTACGGAGGAACATCATTATGAGGAAACCGATGGTGCTTATTTACAACCACGACAGCTACAACGACCATTACCACCTAATAAGAATAAACCGTTACCAAGTCCACCCATACTCGAAAGGAATGACTACGGACCACACCCTAAACCGGAAGTTAGCAGTTCCAAAACCCAAGAAGACTCATCTTATGTGACAATGGACAGAATGGCAGCAATATGTCACCCAAAAAACACCAGTGTAGTGTAGTGAACTTCAAAAAAAACTGATTTATACGTTACATGTAAAACAATGCTACAAGTCACTCGTGAATTAATATTTTCGTGTGTTCTCATAAAACTTCACTTAGAAACTAAAAGAATTCGACAGTGTTTAGTATTATCTAAGAACTAACGAACTTTGCGGTCGTGTGGTTTCCGAAACAAAAAAAAATTTTAAGACATTAATACTTTTAATTTTATGTACCTAACTGTGATATTTTTTAAACTATTATTTTTTGTCTATTCTAGATTTAGTTTACGCAATGTAAGGACCACTTAGCTTTTAGATACCTACATTATTTTTATTATTGTACTTAGGCTAAGTTAGATATAGAGATGAACGCACTGTTCACTGCCTGACATCCTGCATCGGTACAACTCGGATTACTCTTGCGTTTGTTTGGAGATATCTTTTGCTTGATTCCTTGAGGTCAAGGAAATTTTATGAGGGAGGCAAATGTCACACAGTAGAAAATCAATGAATGAATTTATCCAATTTTTAATGACTACATAATCATAAATCGAGAACAAATTACTCATAGAGCTAAACTCAAAATCTAAGTAGTCTCTTCCTCCCGATATTGGTAAAATAGCCTTGTACTATGCAATCACGTAATTGTGTAATGAGAATTTCTAACCACTGACAGGATTCTGTGGATGATCAAGGTTCTGCACGTGTTAGTGCTTTGCTCACCATAGGGTGTTGTCAGGAGGATATGACGCCAAGAGTATGAAGAGTTAAATAGCAGATGAGGATTGCAAAGAGGACAGTCGGTAGTACACAGTGCCATACAATAGTTATAATCTTCCTACCAGAATGCAAAGGTAAGATTTTGTAATATTTGCTTCAGCTTACAGTTAAACAATAAACCTTTAAACAATGCAATTCTCTATCTGTAACTACGATCCCCAATTATAGTCACGTCACCTCTCGTATGCATAGAGCTACCCCCTAGACGTGACAATATGACCAAACATACTGCATTGATTTAGCAAAAACTGTGCCAGACTTGCGACTTTCTCTGTCCGTCTATTTGTCCGTCTGCCCGTCTGTCCGAGGCCTTAACCATTCCTACAATTTTTCAAGATATTATGTTCGTTCTTTTTGCATTTGGTAGCGTATAGCTCTACAACCTGAGCCAAAGAAAATCTTGACAACTAAACTGCGCAATGTCAACTTTCTTATTTATTAAATATGTTTTGTTGAAATTTTAACCACAGATATTTCTGGTGAAGGCAAACTATCGCATATAGTACAAATCAGATGTGCGCATGCGCAGACTGCGCAATGGAAACTTTCTTATTTATGGAGATATTTCTATGAAATTTTAACCATAAATGTTTCTAGTAAAGAAAAACATATCACATGTAGTAAAAATCGAAAACTATAATAATGTCTTAGGAAAAACAAACATCGCATACCTATAGCATAAAGTAAATGTGCTCATGCGCGAACTGCGCAACGCCAACCTTTTTGTTTATGGAGATATTTCTTTGAAATTTTAACCATATATGCCTCTAGTAAAGAAAATAACAGCGCACATAGCTTTGGTCTTTTGGGAAATACTGCTCATTCATGGACATACTTGCCATAATACAAAAAATTCAGAGTAGAGAGATACCAGTGGAGCCGATATTTGCATCGCCAGATGAACTTTTAAATTTGTAAGTACAATCTTCAACATATCCTCATACAAGTCGATGAGTTCATCTGCAGCGCTACTCTGGTTACTCATAAAGTGATTCGAATGAGTATGGAACTGTGCATAATGTAATCGAATCCAGTTGTTTCTCGCTCTAATTTGACTTTAAACTGTAAGTTTGAATAATTAAAGATATATACGGGGTGTTTTTTTAAAGATGGGCCATACGACAATGTAAAGACGTTGAGTTATTTAAAATGGGCCATAGGTAAATTTACATTGCATCAATTGTTTCAGTCATAGCTTCCTCGCGAATCATCTGCCACACTACTGTAGAAATGGTTTCTAAATCAACAAATTTTGGAAGTAATGAATAAGTTAGAAGTTGGAATCATGAATTTTCCACGTGGGTTACATGATATTAAAGACATTCCAATGACAGAATTCAAGCTTCTAATGCAAATGAGACCACCCTTGTTCATTGACCGCTGGGCGTCCATTGGTTTTAAAATTGTAGACGACTTCCTGAGAGGGAATAACTGGATGACGAATGAAAAGATGTCAGTGAAACTAAGTGCATTAAATAAATTCGATAAATCTGAATTGATTAAACACTACCTAAAAGTGAAGCACTATTTCCAAACACACTACAATGCACAATTTCAACTTACCGATACACATGCAGGGCCCATTCAGTTGTTTTTTGCGAATATTGAGAATTCTAACATAATTGTTGATAAGAGATCTCAAAGAGTACTACACCAAAAACTGTCTGTCATCTTATATGGCATTACTGAGAAGCAGCGGGGCAGATGGCTGGATGTAGATGTAAATTGGTCATCTTTTTTTAACCGAATGACTTTGGGAAAAGATGGTGAGATAGCTTGGCGGTTTGCAAAGGATAGATTGGCGGATTCAGTTTTCCTAATGAAATCTGGAATTCGAGACAATGATATGTGCCCTTTCTGCCCACAAGCAATAGGAACAAGTTTCCACATCCTTCTGAATTGTGCGAGAACGGTTGAGCTGTGGAAGTATGTGAAGTCACTGGTACAGGGAGATCAATAATCATATGCTGCGCCGCTCTTATAAAATATCACATTAGTAATCATTTGCCGCAACCAGGTATATGTGTACCAATACAAAACATAACCTATAATTTTACAATATTTACAATACTTTCGTCCCTTTCAAAACGGCTTTTTTCAAGACTACCAGTTTCTTTTGAATATTTACAAGGTGGGTAAATTACTTGGAAATTACAAACAAACGTTTTTTTAGTTGTAGCGTGTAATAGGCAATAGCTTTACTCTGACAAGCCTTTTACTTTAGAAGAGAATAAGATGCGTTTGCTGTCCTGTTTCCGTAATGGGACTAAAGACGAAAGTGGAGTTTGGGAGTACTCGATACGTTTGTGTATACAGGAGTTTCGATAAACGATTGTCAACCATGACGAGGATTACAACCTCGATTACAACAATATACGCCGAAATGCTCATCGTCTACTTGAGCGGTTTAACATACAGGAAGTCTTGCTTCTGGGAAGTCACCTGGCCGCTTAGTGATTGCTAATAAGGAGGTTGTAAAATATGCTCCTGCTCGTCTTGAGCAAAGTCGGAAAAAGCAGCTGCGACAATGTGTCCCACTAACGGGCATCTCATACGGAACGTGTGACGCTATTGCCTGGAGAAAATTGTACTTCTATCCTTTAAAGTAACCGTGTTACAAGAACTCATCGTCCAGACTTGCAAAGCCGTCTAAATTATTGCATGCAAATTTACGAGATGGCAACGTATTCGAAATCGTTTACACACCATTGCCGAATTCCGAGCAGGTATAGAAGCTGCCGTTTGAAACATTACGCAACAGCACTTACATGCCTGCTTCGAAAACATGAAGAAAAGAGTGAATCCCTGTCTTAATAATGGTGGCGAGCACTTCGAACAGTTGTTATAGTGTGCATGTAATTTACCCAATTACTTCGATATTAACGAGTTGTAATAGTATATTAAGTATGGAGAACGGTAGGATCGTACCTTCGAGAAATACAGATTTAGAACAAATACAGAGAAACACACGTACATATTAACAAAACTACACCCTCACTCCTCTGCCATACGATTTTAACCTCCTCGTTCGGAAAAAGGTAGGGGACCTACAGATATAAAACTATTGCAGCAAACACAAATACACAATTTGCGACAATACTTTTATAACAAATCAGATCCTTCAGTCCTACACGAAACAGTAACACATACAGACAAATCTTACACACCACTTCACCTACACGAAACTAATATACTCCCACCCATATCCAAACTTACATACATCACAAATAACATACAGACATGGAACCAAAAGCCTTTACATGGACGATTTCCACAAGAGGTTAGCCAGGATTGTGTTGATTCTATAGCAACGCACACTTGGTTGTCTAAATGTGGTATTTTCCCGGAGACTGAGGGTTTCGTGTTAGCAATACAAGACCAGGTCATTAATACACGTAACTATAAAAACACATACATAAAGACAAAACAGTGACAAATGATTCTTGTCGACTCTGTTCACAAACATCAGAAACAATCCAACATATAATATCGGCATGCACACGACTTGAACAAACAGAATACAAACATCGACACGATCAGGTAGCTAAAATCATACTTAAAAAATTAGCTCTTAAACACAATCTCATAACAGATAAGACACCATACTACAAATACACACCACAGATCATACTTTTTTTTTAGATATATATATATATATATATATATATAGGAAACACGTTCAAGTGGCACCAATAATGAGCATATATAGACGTTGTGGCACCCATACCCACCAATTTAAGGTGCCACAACGTTTTCGACTATATTTACGTTCAGGCACCCTATGGGACTCTAAAAACGAAGTATGGCGAGGGTGCCACTTTGACCATATACCTATAGAATCGCGATTTTGGTTACACGCGTATGTCTTAAGGCGGCGCTGCGGTCGGAAATATTTACAAATTGTCTAAGTGGCACCATTTACGTTGTGGCACCGTGGAATTTTAGCGTGCATTGCAGGCAAGGTCAACCGCTTCTCACCGATTATAGCTCCCCTTTTATGACCCCAGTTGTCTACCTACGTACTTCTATTTTGTCGACGAGTTGCTAGAAATTATATTTTTCGTTTAAAAGACATCGTTTGTTGTCTTTGTTAACAAACGCAATTTTCCCTAAAATGAATCGATTACAAGCTTTCGCATTGCAATGCGCACTTCATATAAAAAGGTTATTTTGCTAATATTCCTAATGTTACTTTACAATTACAAAGAGTCGAATACTACTGAACTTTTTAGCGGCGTTGGTAAGGAAGATCGATCTAACATTGACCGTTAGAAAAAATTTGTTATGTAACCTTTGAGTATACGTCTTTGCATATTTACCTTTTAATTTATAGAACATGATCAACTCCCTAGTTGTGATTTTGTCATTTTAATTACTCTGATCGTTAATTGGATTTGTTTATAAGGTGACATTATTGCATGCTTTCAAACTACTCCTAAAATTAAAAGTAAGTTTGGCCACATTGTACACTGTAAGATTATTTTTTTATTCGTAATTTTGGTATTTGAAACCCAATTTATGAATTACACGTGTAAGGATTAAGGATGTTGATTGATAGCAAAGTCAAAATCGATTATGTTGATTTCTATTACTGATATGAATTTGATGATGATCATTTATTTTGGAAATTGTATAGCATAACGGCCAATTCTCGCCACAATTAAAAAAAATAGTAATCAAGGAAGTTTTAATTAGTTAATGGTGGTAGATCTATACAATAATATAAGTTGGACCATGGTAGTCGATTAATCCACATCATTATACTGGTACAAATTACCGAAACATTAATTTCCCGACTAAAGTATATTATTAGAAACCTAACTGGTTTTAATAAATCGCCAAAAACTTATCACCAGGCACTTCGGAAACTGTTAGATGGTTATCGAGACCCCATTATCAGGAACCAAGAGACATGCTTGTGCAAATAGATACAACCTGTTCAGTTTTACAATTCTGCATAATTCAATTTTCATAGTTTACCGTTTTTTGAAAATTTGGGCCATGGTAATCGATTAATCCCAAACATAAAGCTGGCACAAATTGCCTAAACGTTCCTTTCTAGACTACAGAATATTATTAGAAATCTACTGGTTCTAATAAATCGCCAAATACTTATCACGACGCTCCTCGTGAAACTGCTGGACCGTTATCGGGGACCACAGTATCAGAATCTGAAAGACTTGCTTATTCTAAATGGACACAACCTTTTGAGTTATACAACTCTTCATAATTCAATTTTCATAATTACCCATTTTTTGAAAAGTTGGGCCATGGTAGTCGTTTAATCCAAAAAATTAAGCTGGTACAAATTACCTAAACATTCATTTCCAGACTACAGAATATCTTTAGAAACCTATTGATTTTAATAAATCCCCAAAAACTGATTACCAGGCACCACGTGAAACTGCTGGATGGTTATCGACGACTACAGTATCAGAATCCAAAAGACTTGCTTATTCACTCTTTATGTCTATATAATAAAATTATTAAGTCACAATCCCCTCCGTATTTATATTAGAAAATAACTTTTAGGACTGATACACATAATCTAAATCTAAGATTTCGTGGATTATTAACAACCCCCAAACATAACACCTCCATGTTAAGACGATCTTTTTCGTACAACATCGCGGTAAGTTGGAACAATATCCCCGCCAAATTAAGAGAATTAGACGGAGTGAGGTTCAAAAAACAACTAAAGTCATATCTTCTGGATAACCAAAATAATAGCCTCTGTTAGCAATGCGTTTCACCGGGATCCAAATTTTATTTTATTTTGTTTTTTTTTATTTTAAATTTTATCTGTGTGTACTTTTTGAAATTTTAGCTATCTACATTATGGTTCTATATTGTTTATTACCCCATTAAAGACTCGCACACATGTACTGCAAATGTAATATATGTTTGACGTTGCTAAGTTTACTTTATGTATTTAAACCTAGAGGTTAAGTGGAAGAGCAGCATTCGCTGAACTTCGCCTCTACATATTTATGTACTACAAAGAACTCTTTTCACTGCAATAAAGGCACTATTATTATTATTATTATTATTATTCTAAATAGACACAACCTGTTGAGTTATACAACTCTTCATAATTCAATTTTCATAATTACCCATTTTTTTTTAAGTTGGACCATGGTAATCGATTAAACCAAAACATTAAGCCGGTACAAATTACGTAAACATTCATTTCCAGACTACAGAATATCAATAGAAAGCTACTGGTTTTAATAAATCACCAAAAACTTTGCACCGGGCACTTCGTGAAACTGATGGATGGTCATCGGGGACCACAGTACAAGGAACCAAAAGACTTGCTGGTTCTAAATAGATACAACCTGTTGAGTTATACAAATCTGTATAATTGAATTGTCGTAGTTTACCATATTTTGAAAAGTTGAACCATGGTAGTCGATTAATCCAAAACATTAAGCTGGTACAAACTATCTAAACATTAATTACCAGGCTACAGAATATCAATAGAAAGCTACTGATTCTAATGAATCGCCAGAAGCTTATTATCAGACCGCTCGTGAAACTGCTGAATTGGTCATCGGCGACCACAGTACAAGGAACCAAAAGACCTGCTTATTCTAAATAGATTCAACCTATTGAGTTATACAAATCTGTATAATTCAATTTACATGGTTTGCCACTTTTTTTAAGTTGGGCCATGGTAGTCGTTTAATCCAAAACATTAAACTGGTACGAATTACGTAAACAATCATTTCCAGACTACCTAATATCATTGGTTATAATAAATCGACAAAAACTTACCACCACCCTTCTCGTGAAACTGGTGGCTGGTTATCGGTGACCACATTATCGAAAACCAAAAGACTTGCTTGATCAAAATAGATACATCCTTTTGAGTTATACAATATTCGTGAATAAATCTGCAAGGTAAGTTTTCGAATTGTTGTACATCTTCCGAAATCTTCATAAATGAAAAGAATGCAGTAAGTGTATAGGTTCAGGAACGTCAAAGAAGTTTTCGTCAGGAATTAGTATATTATATACCACGGGACGAAAGTGCTTATTTTAATCCTTAAGTTGACGGCAGCAAGCAAGTCCCAAAAATGGACCCGTTGGAAATGAAATAGGGCATTTGGGGTGATAGGTACGTTTTAAAAGAGACGTGCACGTAGTAGTGCAAATAGCAGATTAAAAAAATTTAAAAAAACACTACTATACTCATTAACCAAAAAACAAAATCCGTATTCCCACCAAAGTATAAGGAAAGAGCACCAAACGTTTCAAGAAACAGACAAATAAACGTTCCGTTGAGAGCGCATTAGAACACTAATCAGTGTTTAATACCTTCCATTAATTCGGAGGGAACATAATTCAAATTAGACAAAAGAATACCAATTATCAAACATTTAAATCTCATTAAATTAGTCTGCTTTGTAACATAATAGATAGAGTAGATTTTTGTTTGTATTGAAATAATACAACGGATGTCATTACCTTTCTATATAATAGTAATCTTTTTTGGATATAAAGGATTTCTTAATTTACCTTTAATTGCTCAACATTATCTTAATTACATATTTATATTTTAGATAATATTGGCAGGCGTTCATCTATCATTTTATTTGTAGGAATTTGTTGCTAGAAATAAAATTAAAGAAAATCAATTTTAAGATTTTTTGTGCGTTTAATTACAAAAGATAGCTTAACAACTTTTTACAATTTTTTTAAATTTGAGCTCACTGTACGGATTATCTTCGGAGTCGAATCTTTCGAGATTGAATATTCTAGGGTTGGAGACGAGTTTTTTGGCGTAGGATTTCGATAAGGTTTAAGAGCGAAAAGCAATGGTAGAAAACAACAGAGACAACAATAATTGCGTTGCAATCTATTTTTGCTTTCCAAAATTTGATGTTCAGTAAAGATTCAACAAGGGCTTTTTAAAAGGCATTTTTTTCTCGCATTTTATTAAGTCAATACGTTTTTCCACATTACCCATTTTGCTTTATTTAGCGGGGTCGTATAACAAATAATACAAAAAAATGGATTTAGCTTACTAAAACACAGTGAGTTCAGTCATTTTTCAGATCTCTTCGTGCTTGGTGTTTCTTATACCTATGTGATTAGAGAAGGAATTAGATGATTTTAAATCAAAAATGCCGTCTCTATAGTTTGAACCAATATGGACAACCAACGTAACTTTCTTCAAAAAGGAACTTTTTGTAAATTTTATTTATAAATATCGAACAACCTTTTAGGTTACATATAATAATCAGCAAATATATTTCTTAGAGTTCTTATGATTGCTTTTAATCATAGAGATACCATCCGTGTACTGGAAGATGGATAAACAAGGTTGTTTGCTAACGATCCCTTTAAACTTGTTTATCAGATGTGATTGGAGGATGAATTAGATGATTTAAATAAAAAAGGCCGTCTCGATAGTTCGAACCAATATGGACAACCAAGGCAACTTTCTTCAAACAGGAACTTTTTGCAAATTTTACTCTAAGACAATTCTCCTAAACGTAGTTTAGAACCGCAGAACTGGGTCCGAACGGACGGACGAAAGAAGAGACAACAGTTGCCCTTTTTAATATTTAAAAAATAAGGGATACCATTAATCATTGATGTGCAACTAGCTTTTTTCCAGAATATATGGGGTTTGTTAAATGGGCAAAATATTTTCAATGTGATAGTGTGCTTAACGCAATTTATAATTTGCCATCAGAATGGCGGAGGTACTTTTTCCTACGATGGTCAATTTTATTTTTTTGGTTATTTACAGACTTATTTTCTAGTTAAAACAAAAGTACTATTGCCACTAAAGTTATTTAGTTTTCAAAAGAATGTTTTGGAAACGGAACACGTGCGTGAATTACCTACTTATTATATAACTTATAAACCAATATGTGGAAAACCGGTTTGGAATGATTATTATTAATTAAACTGTAAAAATGCATCTAATTAAATGATAATTAGTTAAATTTAGAACATATCACGCTTATTTTATTTGAATAAATTATCCTGGTAAAAGAAAATCTTAGTAGGTGGTAATGACATTAATAAAAAGCAATCTTTATTGAAAAATTCCAAATTGCAAAACGACCATCGTGAGAAAAAGAAATTATATACCATTCTGCGGTGAAACTGAAGGTTACGTTAAAAATATCGTATTCAAGTTCCTATTAAAAAATATTTTAATAATTCTATCAAATTAATGCAGCGACCCCAATAAATTGAACTAGGTAATGTATCTAAAATAAAGTAAATACACGGTCATTCATCGGGTGGGCATGTATTTTAATCTCAAACTGAAAGTATGCTCAGTAAACTAAATAACGTCCAAAAGTGTTTTTAATATGTGGGTAAGTACAGGTAGGGGTCCCCTATTGTTACAACCGCATTCCACTAAACAAAGGGTCTGCGCGGTCGGAAATCGACTGTACAGTTGACCTTCATATATAGGTGGTGCCACATCGCATATATGATTCTGCTCATATATAGGTGTCTGAACGTAGCTTTATCTCATTCAAAAGCCGGGTGCCGGTACGTCGATTTGTATTTGGGTGCGTCAACGTCGATTTACCAAAATATATATATATATATATATATATATATATATATATAATATAACTATATATATTTATATTATATATATATATGTTATCGGTTAAGTTTGGCTACACTTTCTCGTATAAAAAGGTAAGTTCGGCTACATAATGCCAAGTTTGGCTACGTAGTCAAAGTTGATACACTAGTCGTGGTAAACTGAGGCATATTTGACTACAAAAGTTTGGCTACAGGAACATATAAATTCTACCATGTTAGTGTAGTCGAATTTCAAGTACACGAGCGGCGAAAGTTTTTTTCAAGGGGGGTTTTAAACAAATAATTCTTTATAGGTTATTTATAGGTTATGTTTGTTACTGTAACTACATGTATGCTACTTTAATGACATCAGTAATTACATACGCCTCCAGTTTTATACAAACTCGCCTTTTTCAAGACTCATATAGCTTGGATATACGATCTTATAAGGTATGTAGTTCCCTGAAAGTGTTTTTAGATGTAAAACTGTACCCAACATTACCGATGTATCTAATTGATGTAAACATTGTTATAGAAGCCCTAAATCATGAATTTGGAGAGAAAACTTGTTCACAATGAACCTCGTTATATAATTCGTAAAGTAGTCGAATTCTTTGATCGATAAAAAGAAGCAGATCGTTGGTTTTAAACCTCGACTATACGGATGGAAGGGAAACTCCTCACAAGCAATTGTTGGTTTTCGATACAAAAAGTGTTATGAAAAACGCAGGTTGTTAATGGAAAGAAGTGACATCGTAACATGGTGTTCTCGTTATTTAACACTAAAAGAAAACGAACACCTGAATGTGACAAAAGACCCGTTATATACTTGGACGAAACCTATATTCACCCATCGTACGGCTACGGAGTGAGCCTACAATCAGATGAAGTATCGGAAGTTTACAAATCCAATAGGGCTGGTCAGAGGTACATCGTAGTATGCTAGTAGTCGTTCTGGTTTTGTAGAGGATGTCGCACAGTAAATCGGGGGATTATCACGACGATATGAATCCTACCAATTTCATGCAGTGGTTAGAGAAGCAGCTTATACCAAATTTACCAGCAAACTCAATTGTGGTTATGGATAACGCACCTTATCATAGTGTTCAAATAAATAAGCCGCCAACGATGAATAATCGTAAGGAAGTGATACGTTCTTGGTTAGAAGCAATTAATAACATTCCTACGACAGATGAATTTATTGACAATGTACAATTTGTTGTGTGTTAATTTAGTCAATGTGAGCGTTATTAATTTCAATGTGATTGTAATAATTTGAAATAAAATTAATAATTGTACTGTTTTCCTCTTCCTCTTGATGTTATGCAACTCATATAGCACGGGCGTTATGGCGTACTTGTTTATATCAATTTTGCATGAGAATGTTCTAAATTTCTAGTCCCCTCGGGCTCGCCCTGTAAGGGACTTTCTGAACGTGGTGCCACTGTAGATACTCAATAAAATTTGCAAAAAAATTTTAGTCATTTGGTGTAAAATCTCCCAATGGATAGTCATATTCGAGTCCATAACTTTTATGCCCAAGGAAATCGATAGCAAACCGCCAAGTCATTCCAGTATATTTGGTACCTACTTGACGAATCATGAACCGAGGCTCATTAGTGATATTTATGAAGGGTTATACAGAATGTAGTAGGTTATGTACATCAATAATTTATTCTAAATAACCTTTTTCGTTCCCCATTCCCATTTGAAGCGCTTTAGGTGAACAAAGGCAACTTGTTTAAAAAAAAACACTTTTTGGAAATGTTTTTTGGCATGATTCTACTAAACCCAGTAGGTTGTACGCAATTATTTTATAAATTTTGCAAAAAAAATTTTTTTGAAGCAAGTGCCCATTGTTAGCCCATTTGGGTCAAATGGTTGGGATGACCTTTTTAGTGCAAAATCTTGCAATCGATAGTCAAATCAAATGTGATATACTTTGGGCCCAAGGAAATCCATGCCAGACCGATCCAGTACTTTCAGTACACTTGTGACCCATATATGACGAAGCACAGACCTAGTCAAAGTAATGTTATGTGTGTTAGATTATACTAAACCCAGTAGGTTGTATGCAATTATTTTATAAATTTTGCAAAAAAAATATTTTTTGAAGCGAGTGCCCATTGTTAGCCCATTTGGGTCAAATGGTTGGGATGACCTTTTTAGTGCAAAATCTTGCAATCGATAGTCAAATCAAATGTGATATACTTTGTGCCCAAGGAAATCCATGCCAGACCGATCCAGTACTTATTCAGTACACTTGTGACCCATATATGACGAAGCACAAACCTAGTCAAAGTAATGTTAAGTGTGCATGATTATACTAAACCCAGTAGGTTGTATGCAATTATTTTATAAATTTTGCAAAAAAATATTTTTTGAAGCGAGTGCCCATTGTTAGCCCATTTTGGTCAAATGGTTGGAATGACCTTTTTAGTGCAAAATCTTGCAATCGATAGTCTAATCAAATTTGATATACTTTGTGCCCAAGGAAATCCATGCCAGACCGCTCCAGTACTTTCAATACACTTTGTCCCCTATATATGACGAAGCACAAACCTAGTCAAAGTAATGTTATTTGTGCATGAT
>NW_022171166.1:0-553 GCF_008802855.1 Photinus pyralis | reverse complement strand
ATTGAAATGGACTGTAATTCCAAAATTTTTTGCACTTACCCTTTAGATGTAACTTCTCCGCACAAAGGGATAAGGACAAGGGACAAGATTACGGAATGGAAAGGGTAAATGCAAGGTTGAATTTGTCACGAAACTACTAGTTCGTTAATCGTCCTTTACTTATTTCACAGAGCGAATTTTAGTTGCTTTTATTAATTGAATCAGTAAACGAAATCGACTAATTCTCGCGACGGACTTAATGCGAGTGTCCAGTTGAGTTATCTACTCGACCCTGGCAGATTAGAATTGTATGGGAACATCCAGAAAATAAATGTCATTACTGAATTATGCTTTTAAAACCAAACATTTCCCACCACCCTGAAGAATACTTCAGAATCTATAGTAAACACAACGTCAGTAAAATTCTATATAATGAACTAATTATGTAATTACTATGAAATTTAATAGAGTAATATAAAGAAAGGAGGAAAAAAAAACTTCCATCAAATAATATCCGGAACAAAAAAAAAATTCTAAATAACAAAACTATTGGATTATTGAGTCGGCAAAGGAG
>NW_022171165.1:0-571 GCF_008802855.1 Photinus pyralis | reverse complement strand
GTGGTTACGCAAATGCCCTGAAAAATCTAGAAAAAATAATTGAAAGTATTATGTTTATTTATTTTATTTACATAATAAAGTAACGGATTTTTAAATTCTTTTTTTAATGAACATCTTAAACCACCCCTCTCCCTCCCGCAAACTGGAATGCTATTACGTTCTATGAACCTCTTACAATTGTCTATTGAACGTTCCACCAATTGTCTCTTAGACGTCCTAAGAATGTGTTGTAATTCATCCGTTGAATGCCCACATCTGTGCCATTTGGGCATTCAAAGAACGTTCATATTACGTTCTGATAACGTTTAAGAACGTCATTAGGATGTTTGAATGTTCATTGTTGGATGTACTAAGAACGTTCAAACAACGTTTTTGTGCTATTTGGGATGTTCCCTTAGGGACGATATTCAATACAAATATGCAAAACTACATTTTAATCTATAATTGAATTTATTGCAGCACATTTCGCTTTTGTTTGTACGAATATGTTACTGTTTATTTGCAGGGTTCTTCATCTGGGGGCGAGTGATGTACGTTAGGTGGTTGATTGTTACATACTTATTGCACTTGG
>NW_022171164.1:0-683 GCF_008802855.1 Photinus pyralis | reverse complement strand
AGTAGGTATGCTGCCAAATCTGTTCCATCTCAGTACTGATTGAAGTTTTTAATGAATGCACCAAAGGGTAGAAGATCAAATACGTTTGATATTTCCTATAGATATGCCAGCATTCACGATGCATTTAATACCTTGCTTGAAAGATACTTCCTATTCACCCAAACCAACAGCGTTTCATATTGTTTATACGTTTGGATTTTGCAGGTGCCACCATTTTCTGCATATGCAACAAGCCACTGAATGGGCGCCGTAAACCAAACGTCTTAATAATGTCATACATTCTGAAATTCATGTTAAGTTGTGATCTCAAAATTTAATTCAAAATTCAGGACAATTCTTATTGTATTTACATTGTTCTAATAACCACAGCAAGCTGTATGGCCAGTTACGCTGGATGCTTTAATAAAAAAAAAATGGGCACCGTCTTTTTCAACCGAAGTCTTTTATTTACAAATACGGTGGTTGTTATACGCAAACGTCAAGTGACATTTCCATGGCAATTTTACTTCGACCTCCAGTCCTCGATATCAGAATTATTACAACGTAGTACGTCCCTGGACTACTGCGTGACGAGCACATGTTTAAAGAAAAGAGAACAAAATTCTCAAACCGGCGCTGTAAGCACGGCGCACTCGTCACCGCGTGCAAGCTTCATTACCGTTTCTGTGCTACGCGCTGCATGT
>NW_022171163.1:0-3776 GCF_008802855.1 Photinus pyralis | reverse complement strand
AAAATTCACAGTGCCCTTTTCGCACCTCGACCATTTATAAACCGAATTGCAAACTTTTTTACTTATAAAAGTATTTGAATGAAATTTGATACATAGGCACTTGGGATAAAAGAAAATCAAACGCCAATTTCAAAATTTGGTTTTGCGCATGCGCAGTGCCAACTTTTTTATTTATGGAAGAATTTAAAACGAAATTTGATACATAGGCACTTGGGATAAAGGAAAATCAAACGCCAATTTCAAAATTTGGTTTTGCGCATGCGCAGTGCCAACTTTTTTGTTTATGGAAGAATTTAAACGAAATTTGATACATAGGCACTTGGGATAAAGGAAAATCAAACGCCAATTTCAAAATTTGGTTTTCCGCATGCGCAGTGCCAACTTTTTTATTTATGGAATAATTTAAATGAAATTTGATACATAGGCACATGGGATAAAGGAAAATCAAACGCCAGTTTCAAAATTTGGCTTTGCGCATGCGCAGTGCCAACTTTTTTATTTATGGAAGAATTTAAATGAAATGTGATACATAGGCACTTTGAATAAAGGAAAATCTAGCGCCAGTTTCAAAATTTTATTTTGCGCATGCGCCGTGCCAACTTTTTTATCTATGGAACCATTTAAGTGAAATTTGATACTTAGGCGCTTGGAACAAAGGAAAATCTAACATTAGTTTTAAAATTTAGGTTTGCGCATGCGCAGTTCCAACTTTCTTATTTAGAAAAGCATTGATATGAAATTCTTCTCATAAACTGAAATTGAAGTAGCACGTCAAAAATGGATTGCCCATGTGCAACGCTATCTTTCATATTTGTGGCCGGATTTTTACGATTTTAACAGAAGTTGCATCTTACAAATGAGAAATGAATGCAAGTGGAAATGCGCTTTATGTAAATCGTTTACGATTACTTTTTAACTTGTTATAGTTAATTTAGCGGGCGACGCTAAATAAAGTGATGGTGCGTATTATGGAATATATTGACAAAATATATACAGAATAGTAGTCGAAGTGCACACGGCGAGCGCTGTCGTCGGAGTGAGCGCGGATGCGGGTCTTCTGGCTGGTGGAGTGTGGCGCGAGGTCGGGCTGGATAGGCGAAATGGTTCTGCAGGTGGAGAGTTGGTTGCTTTGTTGAAGCGCCGTCAAAGCAGGAATTGATTTGAAGAGTTCAGAGCTCTGATTTTAAACTTTTGCTACGCTTACATCGGTGGGCCGTTTTAAGCAATGAGGGTGCAGCACGTTTTAGTTTGTAACCGGATGTGCAAGCAGCACATCGTCACAGTGAATATATTTAATGGTATAATCACGATGCCGAGCTATTGGGAACATTGGTTTTTAATTGTTTCATATTATTCTTAAAGAATGGATATTTAACTTGCAAAGAAAGCGCTCGGATGGACAGTTAAACAACTTTGATTGTAGAGTAAGGAAGTAACTTACTTAGCAAAAAAGGACTGCAATTTGTCATCGAATGAAATTCATCGATCCTAGTTAGAAAAGGTGCAATATTGTTGACACCCATTGCAGTTTGCATTTGTTATTCATAGTCAGTGCGAACTCACTATCGGAATACTTTACTACAAGGTAAGTTCTTTACAATTAACAGTAATCAATGGAATGAGAGAATTTGCAAGTAGCCTTTATAATCATAAAATAAACGCTCACGATGAAGGGTTGTTCTGGGACCGACATAATGGATCTAAAGCTTATCGCAATGTTACGTTGCATTTTATTAATTAAAATTAATCCGTTTGGAATTATGCGTTCGGATATCAATTAATTGTCACTGCAAAAACATGCGAACTGCTAACCTAATTTACATTAAATTTAACTGGAGCGATTAGTTATCTCCTTTTGCTTGCTTCTCTTGTATGTAATTATAGTATATTATTCAACGAGTGAGAAAGTTGGCAATTATTCACGAAGATAAAATTTGCGCCACGAGTCGAAGACGAGTGACGTAATTTATCTGAGTGAATAATGCCTTTCTCACGAGTTAAATACTATACTTTTTCTACTTGTATTCAATAATTACAGTAATAATAACATTATGCATAATGGTTTTATTATGTCATCAAACGATTGACAAAATCAGCAATGTACGTAAAATACGGAGAAGTTAGAATTATATCGTCGTCACTGCTCATCATGATTGCACTACTGTCCATTTTCACGTAATTTTCACAATACTGATTTCTCGTAATTTGTTTGATTGACATTAATGTTTGACAACTGAATTTATCGCGATCCGAGATCTTGATTTTTGCTACACACATGTTTCCAAGGCAACCCTACAATGTGACCTGAAGAATAATGACAAACTCGGAATACGATTGGCTGACAACAGTTGAATAATGAAAACATATTGAATAATAGATAACTTTCTCAATTAAAAACGCGTCAGTATTCTACCTATTATTTAATATGAGTAGAAAAACTTTATTTTAATTGTCAAGTTTTGGTTATTTCCTAATTACTCAATCTTAGGTTTGGCTGCTGAGGGACAGCCAAAGCCAAATTAGAATCTAGCTATGGACATTCTAAATAGCCCATTCCTAAGATCGAGCAGCGGATTTATGGCTCAGTGGTAGAGCATTGGGTTATAAATCCGAAGGTCGGGTGTTCGAACCTGGGTTGAGGTGAATTTTTCATCTGTGGCGGAGATGGAAATTACCTTAGACCAGTTCCGAGCATTCTACCGGCTACTCCGAATTAGGTTTTCCTGCAGTTTTCGTAATTCGTAAGGTAAATACCGGAGTAGTATAGACCATCTTAAGACCTTCTGCAGAGGCACCTCTAAATAGCATTATGCGGGTCACTCTGTAATTGGGCGCATGCCTGTTGAGGGCCCAAAACAAGAGAGGGATAATAATAATAATAATAATAATAAACCTTAAAAGCACTACAGGCTCACAAAATACTGTAATGCCTCCACCAATAACCCAAGCAACCTCACAAATACAACCTCAAGAACAAAGAAACACCATAAATGTAAGTAACGCAACATGCACTATAAAGACAGGTCCACCCAATAAAGTTACACGCCCTAGCACAGTTAAAAAACACATAACTCCTTCTTCACAGAAACACACCACATTATCACAACCCACTCGTATTCAACCGCAACGCAAAAACCTTAACAGAACTACAGGCTCACAACATACTATAATATCTCCACCAAAAACCCAAGCAACCTCACAAATACAACCTCAAGAACAAAGAAACACCATAAATACAAGTAAAAACAACCCACTCGTATACAACCGAAGCGCAAAAAACTTAACAGCACCACAGGCTCACAAAATACTGCAATATCTCCACCAAAAACCCAAGCAACCTCACAAATACGACCTCAGGAACAAATAAACACCATAAATACAATTAAAAAACACAGAACTCCTTCTTCACAGAAACGCACCGCGTTGTCACAACCCACTCGTATTCAACCCAAACGCAAAGCCAAAGAAACACTTACACAATAAACTCCATTTAATAAAATTACAGGAATTATTATAATGATTTTTGTTTTGTTTTGTTTTGTTTTCCTCTTTCCTGATAGCGTTGGCGTTGGTAAGTACGAATTACATACTATCCCTAGATGTCCAATGTACGTGTGCGATTTTTTTTTATTTTTTTTTTTTAAGGACCCTACATAACTTCACCAGACACAGACACAGACACTAATCGTTACTTGATTTTAATCCGTGCGATTAGTTAACCAGGCTAGACCTGATTTCTCACAAGAAACACCGATAATAATAATAATAATAATAAT
>NW_022171162.1:0-593 GCF_008802855.1 Photinus pyralis | reverse complement strand
AATGTGTGTTAGGTGCAAGAGGATTTGGTGGTTTTCTTTCAATTTCGCTAGTGAAGTTCCTCCCCAAAACTTTTGGAGGTAAGATACTGATTTTCCCACTAATTGTTGCGTAATGGTAAATTGCATTGATATTTTTATAAGTTTGGATTTTCAAAAAAACCCATTTTTTTTGTAATGGCTAATTTCAAATGTTTTTTAGGGTAGTTATTTTAACATACACTGGAATGTGAATTGCACCGGCTAGCACAGTTAATAGTATTTGTGTGAACTATTGTTGAAAGTTAGTAAATAATTTTCTCGATGGCTTAGAAAGCGTACCACAAGTCCACTTTACTTAAAATCGAAGCATCGATGTAATAGACACATTTCATTTCATTTATTATATCGTCACTATGGCAACCATATGCTTATATTGTTTTTCCTGTCGAAACACGGCGTGGGTAATGTTAATTACGCGTTAGAAATATTTAGAGTTTTTTTTTTTTTTTTTATTATTTGATAGGCTATTCGGGATCAAAGCCCATAAGCCACGTGGGGGAATACAAGAGTGTGCTAAGGAATCACAGGGCCACACGCTTCACGATTCGGGGCCT
>NW_022171161.1:0-22290 GCF_008802855.1 Photinus pyralis | reverse complement strand
GCGCCTGCGCAAAAGGCAACTTTCTTATTTACGGAACGATTTACACGCAATTTTGGTTTTAGGTCCCTCTAGCAAAAGCAAATAAAATGCAGTTTTCAAAATTCGCACTGCGCCTGCGCAAAACGCAACTTTCTTATTTACGGAACGATTTACACGCAATTTTGGTTTTAGGTCCCTCTAGCAAAAGCAAATAAAATGCAGTTTTCAAAATTCGCACTGCGCCTGCGCAAAACGCAACTTTCTTATTTACGGAACGATTTACACGCAATTTTGGTTTTAGGTCCCTCTAGCAAAAGCAAATAAAATGCAGTTTTCAAAATTCGCACTGCGCCTGCGCAAAACGCAACTTTCTTATTTACGGAACGATTTACACGCAATTTTGGTTTTAGGTCCCTCTAGCAAAAGCAAATAAAATGCAGTTTTCAAAATTCGCACTGCGCCTGCGCAAAACGCAACTTTCTTATTTACGGAACGATTTACACGCAATTTTGGTTTTAGGTCCCTCTAGCAAAAGCAAATAAAATGCAGTTTTCAAAATTCGCACTGCGCCTGCGCAAAACGCAACTTTCTTATTTACGGAACGATTTACACGCAATTTTGGTTTTAGGTCCCTCTAGCAAAAGCAAACAAAATGCACTTTTCGAAAATCGTGCTGAGCATGCGCAAAACGTAACTTGATTATTTATGGAGCGATTTGTACGAAATTTTGGTGTTGGGTCTCTCTAACAAAAGCAATGAAAATGGACTTTTTAAAAATCGCATTGCGCATGCGCAAAACGTAACTTTCTTATTTATGGAGCGATTTACACGCAATTTTGTTCGGGCCTACCTTCTAATAAAAGCAAATAAAATGACAATGCAATTCATAACGAACAACAAATTGTGCCAATGGAATTTTAAATCCCGATTTTTATACGCATTGCCGACATGCAAAATTAGAAATAATGACAGGAAAGATGCAGAATTCATTCTCTACAACAAACATAAAATACATAAAGGAAAGCCAACATTTCCACATAATTAAAATACCACTGAAATACCTATGGCGAGAAGTGCCCCCAAAAATTAAGTACTATCTTGTGGAAGGTTTTTAGTGAAATCCACCAAAATGTGGGTGTAATATAAGTATAAGTAGATGCACCGAAAAAGGAAATGTGATAGCCTCCGACACGATCTTCCTGATGGTGGAGTCAAATCATCAAACGCGAATTGTGGGTGAACAGAACGTGGGAAGTGGGTACCGTCAAAGGGAATGTGGTAGCCCCCGACACGATCTTACTGTTGGTCTTCAATCTTCAAACGCGCATTGGAGGAGAACGGGATATCGGAAGTGGATACCGACAAAGGGAATATAATGGCGTTATGCAAATTTTCAGAATGATCGGCGTACTTTGATAAAATGCAGTACACACAAGAAAACTGACCCATACTGGATTTTATCAAAGTATGGCCAATCATTTTGAAAATTGATTGATTGCATAACGCTATAACTTTTCATTCTGAACAACTTTTCTTAATAACACTTTGGCGTAATGTGAACGGAAAAGGTAGTTTACCTAGAACTAAAATATTCCATATTGTAGAATCCAACGGTGACATCATCATTTGTGTGTTAATGTGCGAGGCGAAGCCGAGCAATGTGTTAACGGTTCTGTACAAACGTGAGACTGGGTGCCATTTACATTAGGGTGTTATGCCCTCCAATTGCATACAGAAGCCAGTTTGTTCATATTTTGGCGTTTATTGGGAGACGCCGAGGGTTAGGACGATACGGTCTTTACCACCCGCACGTTAGTAAGGGAGTTATTGCATTGTGGTAAAAAATGACCCCCAACTTTTTTTTTACGAAAATACACGTTTTGAAGCACCAGGTATCCGAATCAAACAAAATCTCTATGATGTCGGTCTGTCGGTCCGTCTGTACTCTCATTTCCGATTAAACGGCTTAATCGATTGGAACCAAATTTGATACACATATTCTCAGACATAAGAGGAAGAGCTGAAAAGGTTTTGGGCATAATCACGCATGCGTAAGGTGTCAAAAATGTTAAATTAATATTATGGCGAAACTTTTGCGTCGAATTGTACCAAATTTTGTAGATGTGTATATAGACACTTTGACACAACCCGCACATTTACGTTGGTAAGGAAGGTATTGCATTGGAGGTCGGTCTGTACTCAAACAAATTTGGTACACATATGCCTAGACCTAAAAGGAAAATCTGAAAAGATTTTGGGCAGAAACGCGCATGTGCATTGTGCAGGTGTGCGTGTGTTATCTGTGCTGCTGGCCACAGCAAATTTTTTACATTGGTCTCCTAAAGTGTTCGTTCATATTTTAGATTCCGCGGCAACTTGGGTACATGCGTGAGGCGAGGCGGCGCAGCCGCCGAAGTCGAGCGATATCTTCTATTGTGTGTCAATGTGCGGAGCGAAGCCGTGCAATGTGTGAACGGTTGTATATAAGCGTGAAACTGTTTAGCATCTACATTAGGGTTTCATGTATGTTGCGCGGAACGCAACTTACTTATTTACGGAGCAATTTGCACGAAACTTTGGTGTTAGGTCCTTCCACAGAGTTGTATGTAATAAATAGAGAGACAGTGTTGTTGCATAAAATTCACTCCAATTTGATCTTGCGCAGGCCGTTGACGAGTGTGCGCACTAACCGGATGAAGATATAGTGACCAATAAACAACGTAGGTGCGAGCAAAACGCACCGCGAATGCGCCACAACGCCTTGGCCGTTAAAACTATATAAGTATGTGACCACTGTAGTTGGAGTTAATTTTGCAACGCGCAGGTCCTGTGTTAAGCTCCTCTATTTACTATATACGAGTACAACTCTGTGGGTCCTAACAAAAACAAATGAAATGCGCTTTTTAAAACTCGTATTGCGCATGCGGAGAGCGCAACTGTCTTATTTATGGAGCAATTTGAACGAAATTTGGATGGTAAGTCCATCTAATAAAAGCAAATAAAACGCATACGCAAAAAGTCGTGTTGTGCGCAAAACGCATCATTCTTATTTTCGGCGGTATTTGTGAGAAATAAACTCACTCTAGCGGAGATTTAAAATGCAAAGCATTTTTACCAACCTATAGGATGAGATTGACTAAAAAAGAGAGTATCAATATATTAGTTCATTTTGAGCCGAATCAAGTTTCTTTCTGCTTTTTTCGCCTTTTACAATATTCTAACCACACAGAACACGGTTCAAACTACATTATCAAAACAATCAAGCAAAAAAACAAAAAATTGACAAACGGTAAACCACACAAAACGGCGATTGTTAATTAAACGCCGTGATCGGCCGGAACGAGCGAAGCGAGTTCCGTACCGATCTAGTTGCTAAAATAAAGCGAGTAAAATTTGTTTTGAAATCTAGGTGTTTTGGTCTTTTGAAGTCATTTTCAATGAGGAATTACGGGGTACCGTTTCATTTATTTTGAAAATAGTAGTAGTCCTGAAATTCTGCCTGACTTCAAAGTCCACAGCTTTTCTAGAGCTTCCAAGACTATACATAAATACTAAAACAATTTGGCGGGAATGAAAGTCAATCAAATATGCTGATAGATACTCAAATAAACTTTATACAGGGTGTTTCATTAGGAATGGTACATACGTTATTCAGCCCTGTGATGTATCACTAACGTTAAACTTAACTTGTAGGTTATCTGTCGAAAACGTTATTTTACCCATGCTATGAATATGACGTAATATGGCCCAGTAAAATTACACAAATAAAGGCCAATCCAAGGAAAAAATCGCGGAGTGGAAAATTGGTGCAGCTATTCCTTAGTGTCTAAGGTTCAAGATAATAAAAAGTCCTTATGAGTGGGGGGTGAGCTAACGGGAGCGGGACCCTTTTTTAGTTTTTGGCTTGTATCTCACTAACTGTCACTCGTAAATAAACCACTGCTGTTCTAAAAAAATCTGCCCATTGTCAGTAGTCGTTGATTTAATCTTCTATTTGGGATTTACATTAATCAAATTCTTCTCAAACAACTCTTACAAACGGAATACTGATCTCAGCGATGTGGACGGGAATCTCCCCCTTAATCTCGGTGGAATCTCACTTAATTATCTTCAGAAAAACTCAAGAAAGACGTGTTCTCTACGTCAGCCAGTTTGATAAACGCATATGCCAAAATTTTATCACACAATCTCTTTACCCCGCAACCTCACGAATTATGAATTGTTAGAAATTCGTCACCCAACTCCAAGATCGATTTTTGTTAATTACTACCAAATAAAAAGCGTGTGTGTTTGAAATGCCGGCACGTCAAGTAATCGAAAAAGGCTACAAAACTATTAACTGTGAAACCATTTATGCTTAAAATGGTATGTAAAGACGGTGGCAAAATTATAGGTACATGCTTGTATAATGCTATGCATTAATCAATCTTACAAAGGGAGGACGTTAATTATTTTTATCTCAGATGTCGTGTTCGCGAATTTCTGAGTGTAATGACACGAATCATTTTTGACGTAAACATGCTAATGTGAATAAACTGGGATTATATGGAAAATTGTTATAATGGAAGAATTTAGGTTATTCCAACCACTTATTTATATAAAAGTATAACTATGTCCCATCTGACATGCTAAGATTTATATTAAGCCTCCTTTTTAGTACAAACAGGAGATTTTCGATTTCGATAACGTTTTTTGTTACATTTCTATAGTTGGAAAGAGTTTCCGGCTATTGTTCTGAAATGTTTACTTCAAAGCTTGTAAATTATATTGCATATTCTACCTTGGGAGATCATTTGTGTTGTTTTGATTCAAATGGTTATGATTTTATGAAAAATACATCGGCGCTTGCTGGAGAAAAAATTGGATTTATAAAAAATATATAACAGCCACTACGGATAACAAATTACCTCTTTGAGAGATTAAGGGCGGTAACAAAATGGGAGGTTCAGCTTGAGTTTGATTAATTTATTTTTACCGATGCTACAAACTCAATTTTTCCCAATTACTGCGTTTTATTAAAATTTTAACGCGAATTAGAGAAAAAAAACCTAACGCAAAAAGAAAATCAATTACGATCTCATTTTATTAAAATGGACTTATCCCTAAAACTCGGGTAAATGGAGACCAAGACGTTTATGTACTCTGTTGCTAAAATAATAAAGTTATTGGCAGTTTTGATTTATTAGCTAAACACTAAATCAATATAGCGTGTTTCATATATCACAGCCAATACAAAACAGGGTGTTGCCATAACCTGAACCTTTTATCCAGGCTATATTTTAATGGTTACTTTTTATAAAGCACAAAAATTTTACTCACGGCTTGTTTTGTATTCTCCAACTTGACTGCCGTAGTGATTGATGAATTTTCCTGAAACAACGAAAATTAGATTTTATATGTACAATTCATATTGGCAGTTTTATAACGCTATCATTTTTGTTTTATTACGTAATTTGGCGTTTTATTAAACGAAAGTCGCTTCGCAAAAAGTTTGATGTGATTCAACAAAAATGTGTTCTTTGTTAGGCGACTAAAGGGAAATTAAGGACTTCGTCGTAATCTCGTAATTTAATACATTTTTTTGTTTGTAATTTATTGAATCATTGAGAAATAACTTCTTAGTTCGCAACGCGTGCGCGATGAACGTATGCTAACACACGCAATATTATCACGCAATGCATATAAAAGCGTCTCTTGCAATACAAAATCTACATTTTAAAATTGGAGTTAACAAATTTCTTTAATTAGGTTTTTGTATTACAAAGGCCTGATTCTCATGCACCTTTTAAGACGACAATTGGTAACTATGTTCAGCTGAATTGATTGGCACATTTCGCTTCATACGCTAATCGCCAAGTCGGACAATGCTCCAGAAGCCAACCTATTTTATTGTTTCACGCCTCAGGGGCAACTTTTCCAATCATTAAAAATACACAGATTGGTAGGATAGTTTATATATTTTTAATATATTGCGCATAGAGACTATCGGCAAGAATTCAATATCGAAAAACTTTTGTGAGCTGTATTCGAGTACCAAAACAAACAAAGTGTAACTTTTTAAAAGCAGATTTTTCCGTCATGTAACTGATTTTTAATCAACTCGGTGCCATCTACTTAAACTTAATCATTCTATGGGGCTGAAATAGATAAGACAATTACCAAAGTGTATAATAATAATAAATGCCTTTATTGAGTCAGTGATAAAGTTTCAGAGGCGAAGTTCAGCTCACAGAATGCGCTGCTCTTGCGCTTAACCTTTGTTGAGAAACAAATCCGGCGTGAATGAATTTAGTGTCGACTTATAACGTGCGTAATTGACAATACAATGCAATTAATTAAATTAAAAAAATATATTTTTCAAAGTAACAGGAAATGGAGCACTATGTGGTCTGTCACTGTGACGCCTTGGTCAGGTACAGACATCAACTTCTTGGCGCCCGTTATCTGGAACCGGGGAGGGTGCGAAGCAACTTGCACTAAACAGGGTTCTTGGGCGCTACCTAGTAAGGCTCTCCTTGATAGACTTCGGCGGTAATGTCTTATCACATAGACCGTACCGGGTTTGAGGCGAATTTAAAATATGACTTGCAAAGCACGACATTCTAGTCCCTTTAATATTTGTCAAAGCAAATGATAATTTGATCCCATTGCGCGAAATTGATGAGTAATATGTTATCGATACATTCCATTGTCTGTCACTGCGTTGGTCTTGAGGTTGAGCAAGATAGCAACAAAATAAGTTTGGCTCATTTCATTTGCATGCTATGCTTCCAAAAATTGCTAAAAAAGTTTGAATTGCAAACGTCTGGCAATATGAAATATAAATGTATTAGGTTAATAGTTATTTACATAAAAGTCAGGATAATGACACATTACTGGCCAGGAAATTGAAGTGCGAGGCCCTTTGGGGCCGCGTAGGTACTTTAATTTCCGAGTCAGGTAATGTAACTTTACCGACGAGTTGTGTATTAAATTTTACCCGAAATCTTATTTTAATATAAAATTTCAATCTTTATATAGAACTTTTGATTAATGTCAATCTGTCAGTGATGACAGGAGTCATTATAGACATTTGGAAATGTCAAAAATGCGGCCGGTAAAGTAACAAGCGGCAGGAAACGTAGTCTGGTCTGCCTCTGTCATGCAAACTAAAATTTCCTGACAGAAAGTAGGCATGACAATGAAGGTTTCAGGACGATTTTGGGTAAATAAATTTATTAATGGTTGGAAATAAATTACTTCTTTGTGGAGTAGCTTGCCAGTATCAGCTGTGAATCCAAATGCAACATCTTATTATAAAGCTAATATATAGCCCCATGTTAAATCGTTTCTTCCATTTGAAGCGGTTGAAGACACAGTATTCAAAATCATTAAGAATATCAGTAGTAAAGCTGTTGCCATTGATGAAATTGGTGTTGACACTATTTATTTATTTATATCATTTTTACTGCCTTTCATTACGCGCATAGTCAATACTCCTACATTTCTTGGATTCACCGATAATGCAAATGAAGGGCCCAGTGCAAGATGTGCCTAAGTCACAAATTGTCGTATTTTGTAATAAGAACGCCATCTAACGTAATTTTTTATTAGCTTTTTAATGGTATCTTCCAATGAGTTGAACTGTGTGCCTAAGTCCCTCCTTTTGAATAGTGGGCATTGGATATTCACTGACATTTCAATGCAAGATGTGCCTTAGTCCAGTTTCTTATGCATTCAGTGCAAAAAGTGCCTAAGTCCAATCGAACGGTGCGTGTGAAATAGTGTATAGACTCTCTGTGAATTCAATAATGGCTTATTATGAGCAGTTCAGGTACGATTCATTTTAATTTACGCATTTGTGTAAAATGTCTCACCTATCACTAACAAAGATACCTACCTTTGGATATATCTACCTAAATATCGATACATAACCTAGTTACCAAAGTAAACTCAAAACGTTTTTAGAATCAAACGAGGAGGCGGACTTCTCCCCTTCTTGTAGCGAATATGAAGCCTGTTCTGATGATGAGAGTTCTTCAGAGGAGGAGGAAGTGCAGGACAAAAGTAAGAGTAAGAGACAAAAGGTTCATAGCGCGATTACCGAAGAAAACAAACTATCGGTTCTTGGAAGTGGTAGTCAAGAAAATCAAGTTGTAAAAACTTGCAGTACCGAGGTGGCAGAAGTTGAAAGAAACGTAAAGTAAACAAAGAAACATGGAAAAGGGTTATACACAACAAAAAATCTTTAGAAAAGTCCATTCAAATACGAGACCTTCCTAACTGCCGATGTAAATGTTCTGTCAAAATTACTACAGAGGACCGAAAATATATTGTTGAAAATTATATGAAATTTACTTCACATAGCGAACAGAACCTGTACCTTGAAGGATGTGTTCAACCAGATAGCGTGAAACGTGTGCGTCCCAGAAAAGAAAATTCGCCACGTGTACGAAATACAACATTTCGGTATGTAGTAAAAACCAACGAGAAGACAACAAAGGTTTGCCAGGCTGCATTTTTGGCTATACATGGGATAAAGCGTTCCAGACTTCGAAGGAAAGTTTTGAAGCAAGCATCCTTCCGAGATCTTAGGGGACAACATCAATCAAGGCCGAACAGAACAAAACCAGCCGTTTTGGATGAAATTCGAAAATTCATAGAAGAACTTCCGGCTCGCGAGTCACACTATTCCCGGGTAGATAACAAACTTCGCAAGTATCTCGACTCTTCTCTCTCCGTGGCAAAACTCCATCGAAGATTTTTGAGTGCCCGTCAAAATAACAAGGATGACGTGTCTTATGAGATTTTTAGAAAGATATTTGTGGAGGAATTCAATATATCATTTGGATATCCAAGAAAAGATGTATGCAAGGAATGTACAAGTTTATTAACTCGTTTACAGCTTGCCAAGGTTAGAAATGACGAAAAGTCTCAAGCATCATTAAATATAACCAAAGAGATACATTTAAGGAAGGCTGAAGTGTTTAGAACCAAAATGAAGGACGCAACAGTTGATAAAGATCCAACAGTTTTGGCAATTTGCTTCGACTATCAGAAGAATCTTCCAGTGCCCGTCACAAACATTGGCGACGAATATTATCTACGTCAGCTGTGGATACATAATTTCGGAATACACTGTCTTAATACAGGACAAGCATGTATCTACATGTATGCTGAGCATTTTGCTCAAAAAGGCCCCAATGAGGTAATAAGTTGCTTAGAAGATTATATTAATCAGCACAAGAAGCCAGAGCAGCTGATTTTAAAAGTGTTCTGTGACAACTGTTTTAGTCAAAACAAAAATCGTTTTCTCTTTTCATTTTTGGAACAACTTTGCATTAATGGAACTTTTAATTCTATAGAGGTAATATATCCAGTTCCAGGCCATAGTATGATGCCTATCGATAGACATTTCGCGACAAATAGAGAAGGAAAGGATAAAACATGACACTGTTGATAACCCCGAGGTCTATGTTGAGATGATTAAAAGCTGTAAAATAAAAAATCCGTTTGACTGCATATTTGTGGAACATTCCTTACGATCCGACGGAGAGTTAGGAAAAGGAGACCGAATAATAAGAGTGAAAGATTTTAAATCTTGGCTAGCGCCTCACTTAAAGGCTACTGTGCCGGGAATCTCTAAGGCCCGATATGTGAAATTCACTAGAGGTCAAGCAGCGCAAATAAGCGCTACATTCAGTGGAATGCCCGAAGCGATAAAACTGTATAAAGTTGGCCAGAACAAAAAAATTTCTGGAATGCCCAACAGCGCATTCAATGGCCAGTTCCTCAAATTAAAACCTCTAAAATTTGCGAACATTAAGTTCCTGGTGGACCACATTAAATCCCTGGACACCGAATTCTTTAAAAGAACTCTGGCAGAAAACGGAAGTTTGGCAGAAGAAGAGGTGGATGTGTATGAATAGTGTCTTATGATGATTCATAAAGTATAGTGTTGTTATACATCTATCGAAAAATAATAAACAAAGTACTTTTGCGTCTTAATTTGAACTCATCTTACCACAAAAACGTACTTCCCAAGCAAAAAGTACCTAAGTCCAAATTTTCAAAAACTCAAATTTCAAAATCTACTAATTATTTTGACTTTCAGTGTCATAAACCTGATAGACCCTACCTTTAGCTAAGCAAATAAAATTATTGTATGCTAATCTATCTCAACATAATATTTCACTGACACCTTGCAAGGTTTTAAAGTTAAATTACTCAAAACTTTGATTTAGTAACTTAGGCACATCTTGCACTGGACCCTTCAAATGAATTAATCTCGAACTATTTATTTAACCGAGACCAATGTATTAAATATTTTCACATTATCATTGTTATACCCATTTGCTCAGGTGTATCGCAGGGATCCATTTCGGGACCTTTATTATTTGATTTTATTATATTTATTTGTATACATCTCAAATTAAAAAAACTGCTTCATTTCTTGTAATCGTCACTCTAGTCTGCAGGTACGGTGAAGTGGAAGGTACAAAAATTGACGGTATTAAGGTAGTCCATAAGATTTTATCCGGCGATAAACAGATATGTAACGGAAGCTTGTTAATAGGGCTATTTTTTTTAATTTGTTGTCGATTTCAAATTAAATGTTACTAGAAGTATGCCTGATTATAAGAAATTATACAGGAAGTTTAAATTAGTGTTTAATAAGGACACAGAAATATAGTTCATTCAGATTCGGGTTAAGAACGTTGTTTTCAGTTAAAAACTACTAAACATTTTTTCGGTGTAATTAAACTTTGAAATATGTTGAAACTTTAGATAATAATAATAATAATAATAAATGCCTTTAATTACAAAGAAATAAACAATATAATGGATTACATAAAACTGGGGCGAGATTCAGTTGAAAGGTGCATTACCTCCCTCCTGCTCTTCCATCTAAACCCCAAAAGTAGATATATTTATTTAAACTAAATAATATTGAAGGCAACCAAACACAAGAAGAATCTTGACAAATGCGTGCAGGCGTGGAATTGCATTTAGTGCTCCAAACAATGTACGACCATGAAAGTATTTTATGACCAAAACCAAAAGGATTCTATTCCGCGTATAGATAGCTCTTCAGTTTACGTTTAAAGGTATTTATCGGTAGACTTTTGAGTTCTGAAGGAATTGCGTTATAGAGCTTTGAGATTTGATAGGTGAAAGATCGCTCAAAAGCGACCGTTCTATGACAAGGTGTTGAAAGTAGCCCTCTATAACGTAAATTTAAATTGTGGATATCTGTACGAAACGTAATTTTGTTGTACAAATAAGCAGGTGTTTTTGTAATTAATACTTTGTGAAACAAACAAATTGTTCGAAACTCGCGTTGTCTATGTATTGTCATACATAACCAACCAATCTCCTTTAATTTATAAGAAATATGTTCTCTTCGTTTAATGCCAAAAATCAGCCTTAAACAAGAGTTTTGTAAAGTTTGAAGCTTATTACTATCTACAACTTTCAAACTAGCATTATAAAGAATATCACAGAAGTTTGACCTTGGTAAGACTAATGTTTGGCACAAAAGAGTTTTCGTGGAGGTACTTAGGATGCGTCGACTGTTGTATATTAATTTAAGTGCTGCATAACTATTTCGAATGCACCGAGTTACATGTTCTGAAAATCTTAGTTTAGGATCAAGAATTACTCCCAAATTCTTTACAACTTTAGTTACGGCCACTGTCTGATTTCCTACCTGGATGTTGAGTTCTTCTGCACTAGCGTCATCGATGCCAAAACATGTTACAGCGGATTTACCGGAATTTAGTATTAATTGATGTTCATTCGATATTTTAGAAATTATATTCAGGTCAAGATTTACCTTCGCTACCGCAGTTTTCAAGTCACTCGGATAAAAAGAGTAATATAACTGTATGTCATCCGCATACATATGACATGTGACATGTCTTAGCATGCCCGGAAATGTAGATGTGTACATAATATAGAATAACGGACCTAAGATTGAACCTTGGGGGACTCCTCTGCTAACAGCTTGAAATTTGGAAATTTTGTTCCCAACTACTACAGCTTGTTGGCGGTTAATAAGATAATTTGAAATTAATTCGACTGCGGATTTATCAAAACCTAGGAAGTGTATTAATGCTATCAGGATGTCATGGTTTAATGTATCGAAAGCCTTGCTATAGTCAAGCAATACCAGAACTGTAGCCATTCCTTTGTCCATTGATCGAAATATATCATCGGTAACTTTCAGTAGTGCTGTACAACAACTATGGCCGGGCCTAAAACCGGATTGCTCCTCTGGTAAAATGTTGTTAATACTAAGGTGTCTTCTAATTTGTGAGTCAATAATTTTCTCAAAAATTTTTGATAACACGGGCAAAATACTTATTGGTCTAATGTCACTAATACTCAAAACTTCCTTCTTTTTAGGAATTGGGATCACATATGACTTTTTCCAGCTGTCAGGAAATGTAGAATTTAAGATACAGAAATTAAACACATGCGTGAAAATACTTAACAAACGTGGGATACACAATTTAATTAATTCTATACTAATTGCATCGTGGCCACAAGCTTTCGATTTGATAGAATTAATGTGCTGGAGCACAGTCGCATCATCAATATCAATCGTGCTGAACGTTAAAACTGAGCGTATACCGCTTTTGACATTACTTTTATAGAAATTTGTAATATCCGCATGATCATGAGTCAAAAGAGGAATATTGCTTATAAGTTCCCAATTGATATCATCTGGATTGTTAATGGATGCCGGAAATTGTGTTCCTTGGTTGGTTCTGTTAGCTAGGTTTAATTGTCTTAGGTAATTCCAGAATCTTTTACTATTTCGCAAATGAAACTGTCGGTTATAGTAGGCTTTCTTTTCATTATTGATTGCAATATTAACTATATTACGGAGCTGGCGATAATATTCCCAGTCACACAACATCTTTGTGCGTTTATATTTCTGCAGCGCTTTATTCCTGTCATCCATCATCAACCTGAGGGTATCAGTAAGCCAGGGAGCGGGTTTCTTACAAAACCTGGAAGTTTTGAGGGGAGCATGAAAATCAAGTAATGTGTTTAAATTGTCGTTAATAAATTGAATTTTCTCATTGATATCCACACAATTATAAATGTTTTTCCACGGTATGGAACAAAGGTGCTTATAGAACAGTGAGGGATCAAGATTTTTAAAATCCCTATAGGTTTTGATTTTGTGATGAAGAGATCTATTTTCTGCAGCATTCACTGAACACCACACTAGGTCATGATCAGCAACTTGAGGACAATGAACCACACCAGAGTCAACAATATCCACAGTGTTACTAACAATCACGTGATCTATAATTGAAGCAGAAGTTTCCGTGACACGAGTTGGCTCATTTATCAATTGTACAAGGCCAATACTATCTAACAGTAACTGCAGAGCAGAAGAGTCCGCGTTGTTCGGTTGAAGCAAATTTATATTTAGGTCGCCTAAGAACAGCACCTCATCATGAGTAGGAAACAATACAGATAATTCACCGTTCAGTGCACTCAGAAAGTCTTGGTAATATAATTTCGGCGGTTTATACAAAACACCTATTGCATATTTGCGCTTACCGAGTCTTACAGATATCCACAACTGCTCTAAATCACCAGTAGAGGAAACGAAATTATAGCTAATACCGTTTTTGACATAGAGGCCGACACCGCCACCACCTGTCATAGAACGATCCCTTCTTATCAATTTATAACCCTCTATTGATACGCACGCTGAATCTATATTTCCATTAAGCCAGGTTTCCGTAACGCCAAAGATATCATAGTTATTGCCAAGTACCAAATCCTTTAGGTTACAAAAATTTGCGGTTAACGATCTAACATTGAGATGAGCACATCGCAACACCATACCTACAACAAAAGCTAATTAATTAAATTTAAGCACAGACAAAACGTATTGGAACGACACAAAAATAAACAAAAGCTCGCACCATCCGGGTGCACACGCTTAGGTACATATATCAGTTTCTAATTCCATAACATCTCCATTTAACAAAAAAAAAAGAAAAAACTTATTTTTTAAACTTATTGTATAATATGCAAAAAATAGAAAAGTTCCTTTTTTTTTAACTAATACGGGTATTCGAAAAATAAACAAATTAAGTAATTATAGGAGGTAGCTGAAATGAAAAATTAGGGAGCTCCTTTTCCTCTCCACAACTTCTTGAGCTCGTCTTCATTGGATATTATGGAGACATTTTCACCGTCAGCTCTACGTAGAAAAATCCTACCGTTTTTCGTCCATAAATATTTAAAAGCATGATCCTTTTTGAACTGCCTGCATTGATGGAACAGCTGCTTATTATAGGGCGATAGAGATTCCACCGCGAATATCTGGCTACTGGGAAGTTCCAAAAGTGATGCATTATCGGTGAGGTCATGACTGCTAAAGTTCTTTCGCGATTTCACTGCTCTCAGAAAGCCTTCTTTATCATAACGCCGCACGAATTTGATAATGATACCACTGGGTCTGTTTGTGTTGTTATCGCGAGGTCGCAGACGATGCGCAACATCCACCACAGTTGGCGTAATTTTGAAATTAACTGCATTGCCGACCGAAATGACAATTTTTAGGATATCCTCATGAGGAGCTACTGGTATACCGTGCAGTTCAAGGGTATTTGCTCTAGAATACTGTTCTTGCTGATTAACTTTACTTGTTAATTGACACACTTGTGATATCAAAGACGCGTTTTGGCTACGTAGATTTTCAGTAATATTAATATACTCCTGCACCTTAACTTCTTGTACATGTAAGGAGGTTTTCACATCTTCAATAGATTTTTGGCACGCACTGATTTTTTCGGTAATAAAAGAATTTTTTGCGCTTAGTGCTCTTAGTTCTTTCATTATGTCTTTTAAAGTTGGCTCACCACACGCATTACATAACCAATCTGAGGGAACGGCCTCTGTAGATAAGCCCGCACATTTGGCATGCCATAGGCTATCACAAGCATTACACCTATGCAAAATATTGTTCCTCGTTGACTTGCCGCAGCACGCGATACAGAACTCTGCCATTTCGTTTTGAAAGCTTTTATAATATAACTATCACCAATTTTTATCGGTAACTTCCACTAGAAGAGGATACAGGACTACGTAGCTTCCGAGAGTCTTCACAAATACAAATTACACTTTAATCTAGCGCAATGCACCAGGATTTGTGCGAAATATTTAGCACGCACTTAAACGACAACTTGACGCGGTCGCCATCTTGACAATGACAATGAGATGAGTTATTGAGTTCTAGTTTTCTATTTGCGCTCATAAATAAGAATAGTTAACGATTGGTACGTGATTTAAAAAAACGTCACTGGTTAAAAGACGCAATGGGTTATAAGAAAAAACATGCAAAGAAAAGCGATACTAAAAGATTATGATTTTCTGTAAATCGTTGGGAGTGTTAATGAGAGGCGTTAAGGCCTTAAGTGATATGACCTGAGGCGGCAGACGACCGATTTTAGCGCACTCGGATAGCCTGAAGTGGAACTCCGTCGGTTAAAATTTTGATCACTCTAGTTCAGTGGATTTCGAGCTAGCTCCACTGGGCCCTGCCGTGACATGGGAACTTTTTATTGTAGTGCCAACGGAGTTTCTTCATTGTGTGGCATAACGATTGCCCGGCCGGCCAACATTTTACAAATGCAAAAGTTTAATTCCGATTACGATTTTACTATTTTATTGTCCTACATCGCGAGTACTAGATTATAAGCTCGCATGGTACAACTTTTAAAAAGTATCATTGCAAACTGTTTACCAAAGTGCGTGCTCCACAAGGTACAGGAAAATCCAAACTTTTAACAGAGGTTAAACATAAAGAGACTATTTCAAGTTAACTTTGCCTTTACTGTTCCACATCAAAGATGGACATTGTCAAATATTCCTTTGTAAAACGAACCCCAAACATTAATTTCATGAAATGAAGTATCTACAAATTTAAAATTAGCAAATATCATTGTCAAATTTTACTAACTGCGCAACAAAGGCGGTTGTTAGTGTATTTAACTTTCTCAGCTCTAACATTATTGAGACTCTTATTAAATACTTCAAATTGCTAACTATGGTCGCTTCATTAGCGGATATAAAAGCGGCAGACTACAAAATACGCAGATCGTGAAAGTTTACTGTCTAAACATAACGTTTGCATATTACGCTATTATGCTCTATACCTGAAAAAATATGGATCCGGTCTCGTAAAAAACATATTCCCTTGGTAAGTAAAATGGTTACCATGTAGCACGTATGCATTATCCATTATAAAATGTGAGACATTACTTTGTAATTATAACTTTTTCATGTTTGCAGTAAATAACTTCGTTTATCTACGCATATTTTGTGTAAAGCATAAAAGAAGGGCTACGAGTTTTGACGTAACCACATCCTTGATTCTAGATTTAGGTCAATTAACTTAATTAGCCCTCGAATTGGGCTTTTAAATGAATTTATTTAACATTATTATACAAAAAAACCCTAATTTAGAAATCATTTTTCAAGATATAACGAGAAACGGTGTAATTAAAAATAATTTTGTATTTTACATAATGCTTCTGCAGTGCCATTCGATGGCGGGTTGTAAGACAGCGCCTTCGAAAAATTAAAAATCTATAACGATGTCGCTCGCTCAATTCATCGCTTTCAACCGGAATATTTGATAAACCTCGCCTGCAAATAATTTATTGTTTTTATTTACTTTCAGCTCTTTTTACTTGAGGAATATTTACGTTAGTTGTGGTTATGGCATATCATATTTATTGCCGGGAAGAAATTTCTCTACTCTCGGCCCGCATTTTTTTGTCACGATATGTTTACAATAATAAACTCAATGAGCGTATACAACCACTTTTTTCTCCTCCTGGTCGCCGTTTCAGTTTCTAGTTTAATGGTATATTCAGGTATGTTAAGTTTTAATTTTACTGCGTACCAAAAAAACGTACAAAAGGCTGGATTAATCATGTTAAACATTCATAATTCCTTAAGGTTTCGATTTCAACTACGTGTTATCTTCAGGCAAGTGTATAAACAAATCTTTAAAGCACGCGCAAGGAGTTTACAGGGTCAACGCGTAGCGGAATGTGCTTAAACGGTGAAAGTGCTTTAAAGACCATTTATACACACGTTTTATTATACCTGCAATATAATTTCAAAATAAAGGAATTAAAATAAAATCATATTGGCACTATACTCGAATAAATTTCTAATTAAGTGGGCCGAATGTTCGTAGTTCCACGAATGACATGGTAATGTCACTTGACAACTAAAATGACTTCGTTTAAAGAACATAAAATACACCGTCCCTTCACTGGCTTGCTGCAGTAGCAGAATAAGTTGGTACCTGCAAATCCAAATGAAAATGCCGATTATAAAAAATACGAAAGGTTGTTGGCGTGGAAGCATCTTTCAAACAAAGTCTTATATGCATTGTTAACCAGTTAATGCTGCCGTATATGTCAAGTAGTTAAATCTTCTACCGTTTGATGCATTCATTTAAAACTTGAGTCAATACCTTCGGTGTCGCATTTTTATTAGTTGCCAGTTTTTCTCGTCTAATTGCCAGGCAACACATTTTCTTTACCTAAACAACCCAAATTTACTCGGTAAAATACAAACCTCTCGTGCACTTGAAAATATTATTCACGTTTTGGAAAATCCCACTCTTATAAATAAGCGGAACCGGACTTACTATAATTTTAATACATCTGTTGATGTTTATGAGTAGGGCGCGGATTTTTAGTGCTAAAAACTTCCAAAATATTTATTTTTTATCTGCTTAAAAACCAGGTTAAAAACATTAAAATATTTACTAAAAATTTAAAATTATTTTAACAATTTTCGCAAAAAAAAACGGAAAAAAGACAAGTCTTTTATTCACCAATAGTAGCTGAACATTACTTACCAGGAGTTTCTTTAGCATTGCAATGTACAACAAAAGGCATCTCCAAATTATCGATCACAAGTGATTGTCGATTGTCACTGAATAATAATTTGTACTGCGAGAAACACCTTTTCACGTCACAGGAAGTAAGTCTTGCGTATTTTAAGAGAGGGTTCATGGGATGTCGTTAAAATTTACATGTTTTTAAATTCAATTGTATATTGGCTACTGTTGAAGAGTGAAGACGCAAATTTGTGCTCGATTTAACTTAAGACATCTTACGCACGGTATGGTCCGGTCCAACTGTCTACTTTAACAACTGAACGAATCTGCAGTGTTGAATTGCAACAGTACCTACCGAGTCAGATAGATAAGAAAGCAGCCAGTCAAAAAATTAGGGGTAGCCGCATGCAAAAAACAGAACTTGTCAGCAGGTCTAGAATTTGCGGAAGTGACGAATGCAGAAACAAGATACCATAGTACTCACTGCACACAGAAATCTTGTGTAAATAAATATGGGGACAAAAATGGGGAATATGATGCACGGGAAGAGAGAAAAAAGGGATAAAATAAATTAAAAACGTCGTATTTATGTGTTTTTTATGAATATCTTTGAAATATGTATTCACATAAAAATAAACCAAAAATATGTGTTTTTATGTGAAATAAAACTTCGTTTTTGAGTTACTTTTGGTTCATCCAAGACTTTTAACACAGTTTGGGCCTTCTATTGATACGCGACTTAAAGATGACTTCATATTACAATATTTATTAATGAGAAATAAACACAAATATTACTTAAAAGAAGTTATTACCTACTCAGTTATGTTCTCTTACACAGTCTGGTTTTAGACCGTTGCACAGTTGTAGCACTGCGCTTCTCAACATAACAGATGACATCCTTCAAGCAACTGATCAAAGAAAATTGACCATCCTGGTTCTTCTCGATTTTTCGAAGGCGTTCGATACCATTGATCACCATTTATTACGCTCTATTTTACATTTCATTGGACTTACACGGAATGCCGCAGATTTCCTCCTCGACTATTTGTCCAATAGGTTTCAGTGTGTTAAGTTGGAAAATGCTGTATCTGATCTTTTGCCTCTAAGCTGTGGCGTTCCCCAGGGATCGATATTAGGACCAACATTATTCAGCATTTACACCTCATCCTTTAACAATGTAATCACTTCATGCAATTATCATGCCTATGCGGATGACACTCAATTATATCTGTCATTTAAACCGTCTGAAATCAATAATGCAGTGTCTAAGATTAATAATGATTTACAAAACCTCTATATAACTTCTCTAAAACATAATTTACACATCAATCCCTCAAAATCACAAGTGCTGTTATTTGGTGGTAGGAATACTAATAGGTACCTTTCAGATATAACTATTCATATCAATAACACAATCATACCTGTAGTCCACCGTGCAAAAAATTTAGGCCTGCATCTTGACAATACTTTTAGATTTTCGTATCATATTTCACAAAGCATAGTAAAAGCTTATGGAAGTTTAAGGTTGCTATATGCACACCGACACTATTTCTCAATAAAAACAAAGATTTTACTTTGCGAATCATTAGTATTGTCACATTTTACTTTCTGTAGTGTTGTATTCAGTCCATGCTTGCAAGGTATTGATAAAAATAGAATTCAAAAGGTTCAAAATGCCTGTTTGCGATATATATACAACATCCGCAAGTTTGACCACATAACACATAAACTGTCTAACGCTAACTGGTTGAACATGCAGAATCGTTTTTATTTGTTGAAGGCCTGCACATATCATAAAATTATTTTAAATAAATCACCTCCCTACCTCATTAACAAAATTACCTTTCGCACTGACGTACACACTCTTAATATTCGCTATAAAGGCACTATTACCCCTCCCATACACACTACAGCTCTTTACCAACGCTTCTTCTTCTATAATATATCCAAACTATACAACCATCTACCTGACAGTCTAAAAGATCTCTCCGCCCGCGTTTTTAAGCAGAAACTTCGCGAGTTCTTAATATTACAACAGGTTTCTTCTAATATCTAAACATGTGTGCTACTTTTAAGTTGTTTTTTAGTTGTTTCTTTTCTTTAAACTATGAATTAGTATATTTTCTACGATCACCGAATAAGATAGATTAAGGCTATTTTTCATTAGGATAGGTATTAAATTTATAAGTTTTGTTTGTTCTGTCAAGGTTTAAGTGGTAGAACAGGATACGAAGATTTCTCTTTGTTTACCTGAACTTCACCTTGTGATTCTTCTGTCTTTTTTGTTTTCGAATTTGTTTTTTCCATGTCATTACGTTTATAAGAGAAGATTAAAGATTATTATTATTATTTGATTTTCTCGGTCTTGCCGGTTCTAATCCTAGTCAAACGGACTATTGTTTATTATATTATTATTATTATTATTATTATATAAACAAAAAAAAGAGTTTCTCTTGAGTTTTTTGTTTTATTTCGTACGCGTAACACCAGTTACAAATGCATGCAACACCCGTTACACACCTTTATCCCTATAAATGATAAATTTTCTTTTAATAATTTATTTACGCATGTTAAGCTGTTTTATTTATAAATTATTCAAGCAATATTCGCAATTCTATTAAACTACTCCAAAGTAGGAGGCAAAATCGTGTAACGCCCGTTAGACAACTTCCGAGTTAATTTTTGTTCGTTTAGTACAGGATAATTAACATATACCAGCCTTTAAAAGAAATATGGAGTTTAAAGTGATTGTTTTTGACAAATCCATGTATGATGGTTTGTACTTATTGAATTGCATACTTACATAGGAACAACTAAATGACTATATAATAGGAAAGCAACTATTAAAATTTAAAGTTAAACCTTGCACACAAAAATCGGCAACTAAAGCGGGATACGAAACGTTGGGAATCCTATAGCTAATATCAATGGTATAATTAATTTATGATATGTACACCTAAAAAGCATCCATCAATATTTACCTACTGTTCGTATGTGGCGAATCTTGTGAAATAATATCCAGTAGTCTACCAGCAATGATAGTGTATTTTTCCACGAGAATTTCAAAATTATACTTTTAAGTGCGATGAATGTTTACCGACAACGGACGTGAAGAATCACATTCGAACAAAGCACGTATACACAAATGTCAAATGCTATTAACTCGTTTTGTGCCCTTATGGTAATTCGAAAGTTTACCACGTAACCTGTTCCTTTCAAAATATTTAAATGAATTTTTTATGGGAACCGCACAATTACAAGCGACAATGAAATAAAAATATTTATTTGCGACTTTGAATAAAATAATAAAGGCTTTTAAAATTGACTGCGCTCATTTTTCAAAGGGCAATTGCTGGTAAACATTGTCTGCACTTGAATAGAAAACACGTCTGCTGCGCCTGATGAGGGTGAAACGAATGGACATTGTGTTGTATATACACAGTAGCTATCAAAAGTGGTTAGTTTTTATATAGAGGAACTGTTATAATCGTAAAATAATGAATTCTCTTTGTGTATAACTGCGTGATTGCCATTGTTTTAAGGAAGTTCGCGTGGTAGCAAAATTTGTTATTGCAAGCTGCTATTCATTAGCTTCTGTCTTTCGCCGTTATGATTTTGTAGTTAAGCAGTTATTGCAGACAACCCCTCGCTCTCTTGTAATCCATCAATTTTGTGTACGAACTTGTAACTGGAATCAACCTAAAAGTTCCTAAGCTCATAAGAATGTTTACATATTCTGTTAGACTGCACTTCTAGCGAAAAGTGGAGAACATTTAGAACTGCTGAACTATAACGAAAGACTTGTAAGTAAAATTTTGAAATGGCTCTCTTAGAAGTCTGAAAATCCAGCACGTACGGCCACGCCTCACACATTGATGAAACCACTGTGACGCTCTAGTATGCATAATGAGAATAACATTTTTCATTTTATAGTAAAAATAATATTGATCTTAATAGACCTTTAACAAAAATACCACGAGTCATACGATATCGATGTGGTTTTAAGACAAGTAGCGATCGCAAGCTTCTCCACAAAATTAATGTTACAATTCCGTTCCAATATACATTTTAGTCATTGATTTAGTGGCAGTCTTAGTTTTACATGGCATCCCTTGTGGATGGTAACAATTTGAAGTGCTTAGAATTTCCGCATTTTCCAATACCAATAATTAAATCAAAATTGATGTTTTATTATATCCACATATGCTCTGTGCTCTCTATTCGTAAAATTCCACAAAATAATAACACCAGACATCTCCACCGCCGGGACATTGATGGTACCTGGAATATCAAATTTTTCAATGCGGTCTGTACATGTAATGGGTGGATGGGAAAGAAAATTTTAATACAGGTAACTTAATTCCTATTATTCGCTCACCGTATTTTTTTAATTGTGACAGTTAATTTAATTATTGATAATATACCTTGTTCACGGC
>NW_022171160.1:0-335 GCF_008802855.1 Photinus pyralis | reverse complement strand
TTATCATTGTAAACGCTTAATTTAATTGACAGGTGGATGTTATTTATCGCCTTTTCTTTGTATTTAAAAGGAAGAAAATTCTATTTTTCCTAGCATTTTAAGTTTTGTGTTAAAAATTGATTATAAAAATAATTTCTACCTCTAGTTTAACTTACGTTAGGGGGGAAATTTTCTGTTGTCAACTGCTTATCATTGGCTGTTTTAATTTGTAATTTGGAAGGAGGGTTTCGACCTTAAATTGAACGGACGGAGAAGAGGAAAGGCCTTTTGCCACTGTCAACGCAGAACTACGTTTGGTTGAAATTTAAATCGCCTTTTGCCAAGTTGAGAGCAGA
>NW_022171159.1:0-1047 GCF_008802855.1 Photinus pyralis | reverse complement strand
GGGGGGGGGGGGGGGGGGGGGGTGCATTTCTTCACCGGGGGATATTCTATACACCCCAGAACCCCCGGTGCTGCATTCTGTTTTAAAGATTCAGTCCTTAAGAGTCATTCCAAAAATTATGCTCTAAGTTGTGAGGGTAGTAGACATTTTGGGGAAGAAAGTAGTACCTATGGGGGGTATGGGATACCCTGCAGTACAGAGTATTCGCCGGTAACGGAAGAGCACGATCTTTTATGGGAGCATTAGGGAGATGTAATCGAATCGGTCTACACATTAGGGCGTATTTTTCTACTGGGGGTAATGCCTTCTGCTTGAAAAGGTTCAGCCCCTAGGCTTCTTTGCAAAAAGTATGGGATAAGCGGTAAGAGTACTAGACAGTTTGAGGAAGAATGTAGTACCGGGGGGTCCCAGTAGAGGGTACTTTCCGGGAAAGGGAAGGCACGATCTTTTATAAGGGTTTTAGGGAGATGTAATTGAATCAGGAAGTGTTTCTTTACCAGGGGAATTCCATACACCCAGACCCCCCGGTGACGGGGGGGGGGGGGGGTATAGAATACCTCCTAGTAAGGCTTAGGGAAATTTAATGGCCTACACATTGGGGGGTATTTCTCCACTGGGGGTTCCATACCCCTAAGCCCTCCCCCCGTCGGTGCGTTCTGCTTCAAAAGGTTCAGTCCTTCGGAACATTTCTAAAAATGATGGTGCAAGTGCTAAGGGTACTGGACATTTTGGCGAAGATGTAGTACTGGGGGATCTGGTGGGGTATGGAATATCCCCCAGTAGAGAGTCGGTACTATCCGGCAAAGGGAGAGCAGGATCTTTTATGAGAGCAATAGGGAGATGTAATTGAATCGTCCTACACATTGGGGAGTATTTCTTTAAACCAGATCCGGTGCTGCGTTCTGCGAGTACTAGAGAGTTTGAAGAAGAATGTAGTCCCGGGGGGTCCCAGTAGAGGGTACATGCAATTGAACCATACTACACATAGGGGCGTATTTCTCTGCTAGACAGTTCCATTTTCCTCCCCCCCCCCCTTCGTTGATGCAT
>NW_022171158.1:0-612 GCF_008802855.1 Photinus pyralis | reverse complement strand
CGTACTTTTTCAATCGGACTTCTCAATCAAAAGTTATAGACTAGAAACCAATTTCGAAAGAAAATTCAAAAGGCTGTAACTTTTGATCTAGCAGCCCAATCTTGGAACTGTTTGAAATTGTGGATTCTACAGGCCACATTCTATAAGAAAATGTTTTTTCCCGGTCGATCTGAGACAATTTCTTTTTCGTGGCAAAAAAAGGGCAGTGTACAACCTTCCTTTTTCACCAAAAATCGACTACACCAAAATTTCTCGGGAAAACACTTTTTCTTATTAATTTTGGCGCGTAGAATCCAAAACAATTCGTACTTTTTCGATCAGACTTCTCAATCAAAAGTTATAGACTGAAACCAATTTCGAAAGAAAATTCAAAGGGCTGTAACTTTTGAACTAGTAGCCCAATCTTGGAACTGTTTGAAATTATGGATTCTACAGGCCACATTCTATAAGAAAATTTTTTTTTCCGAGTCGATCTGAGACAATTTTTTTTTCGAGGCTCAAAAAAGGCAGTGTATAACCTTCCTTTTTTACCAAAAATCGACTGCACCAAAATTTCTCGGGAAAACACTTTTTCTTATTAATTTTGGTGCGTAGAAATCAAAACAATTCGTA
>NW_022171157.1:0-1046 GCF_008802855.1 Photinus pyralis | reverse complement strand
GATTTGACCCCTAACCACGCCAGAGGGAGTTGAACCTTGGATATATGTAAAGTCGCTTGTATTGCGCGCATCATTTGCATAAATATAACTTTCTTGTTTATTTATGAAACGATTTTTGCTGAAATTTTAACTTCTTTTCAATATCTGCAAATTGAGGGGGGGGGGGGATTAAAGTTTCAAAGGTGAGTATCTCGCGAAAGAGTATTGGAAGAGGATAGGTACTCGCAAAAGGATAATAATAGTTGACAACTATTCCCCTCCTGAAAGCATTGAATTATACTCGTAGTTATAAATTCAATGCTGAAAGTCATATACGATTCTTTATTTATTGTCTGAATTTAATCTTGAGTCGAGACCCACTTGTAACAGTATTACATCCTCCAACTATCCTTCAATTAGAAATCCGACCGTCTTCATCAACAGGTGGGTGATTTCTCAGAGGAAGTCGCAGAGTCAATTCGATGGTGGAAAACCAAACTTTACAACTTGCGGACAAGCGGAAGTTTCATTCATGCTAATAACCAACGTCGACAATATAAATACCAACCTAATATTATTTTTAGTGTGTCTATTTTTACTGAAACAATATTTTCAAAATTTGATCAGATCCATTGTCACGCGTGGCGCACAAAATGCTCATTAAAACTATTACGGACGATAATGATCACCTAATTGCATCTACTAATATCACAAACGCTAACTAGTAAATTTAGAGTGGAGATCAAGATACGCTAATAGCGATCTGACTGAAAATGTCCTTGCTACCAGAAATAAAAGGATTGAAATGATGCATGAACTAGCGAAGTTCTTTGCACTCAATTTATTTTCGAAGCCGAAACGTTGATACAATTTTTTAATTTAAAATAATTTTGTGTTGATATGGTGATTTATGCATGGTTTAGGGTCATTGATTGTCGCATGCTATATATTGTTGTGAGACCTAACCTTAACTTCTGGAAATCCCACGATTTACCTTTAGCTAGCTCAGTAGTAAAAAAAAAATGAAAACAAAATTTTTATCTGTATCTCAAGGTCCAGCTGGATTC
>NW_022171156.1:0-12353 GCF_008802855.1 Photinus pyralis | reverse complement strand
AAATCATGCAGTACGAGAATCATGCAGTGCACGATAAAATCATGCAGTACGAAATAAAAATCATGCAGTGCGAGATATAATCATGCAGTGCGAGATAAAATCATAGAGTGCGAAATAAATCCATGCAGTGCGAGATAAAATCATGCAGTGCGAAATAAAAATTCATGCAGTGCGAGATAAATTCATGCAGTGCGAGATAAATTCATGCAGTGCGAAATAAATCCATGCAGTGCGAGATAAAATCATGCAGTACGAGAATCATGCAGCGCACGATAAAATCATGCAGTGCGAAATAAATCCATGCAGTGCGAGATAAAATCATGCAGTGCGAGATTAAATCACGAAGTGCAAGATTTTCATGAAAAAAAGTTGGGCGGTGGCCCTTCTGAACCATCGTAGGTAATCGACTATTCAGACATTTACGTCACGTGTATAAAATTTAAAGTCAATCTTGTTTCAATAAGATCGTGTCAACGAACAAATTTCATCACACACACATTTTTCACATTTCACAAAAACGACTTATTTGGACCTCGAAACGGATATTTCTGGTCTCAGTTTCGAATTTTTCGAGTTGGAAAATATGTAATACTTTCAAACTATTTAAATACTATACTTTCGAAAGTAGTTAAATACTTTTCAAATATTTAAATACTTTCGAAAGTAGTTAAACACTTTTCGAAATATTGAAATACTTCACAAAGTATTTAAATAGTTTGTAAAGTAGTTAAATACTTTTCAAGAAGTATTTAAATACTTTTGCTTTTTTGAATGTGTTTAGTATTTAGGATTTAAATGCTTCTAAAAAGTATTTTGCCCAGCTCTGGGGAGAAATCAAGTATCTAGTGTTTGTGTTAACAAAACAGGGACTGGCTAAGGATAAAGAAAAGCTACAAGCCATAAATGTAATTCCTTATCCAACCAATATAAGAGAGTTACGTTCCTTCATCGGTATCGTAAATTATTAGGTATTCAACGTTTGTTCCCAAAATGTCTGAATTATTAGACCCTTATATACAGGGTGGTGCCTCGCGCAACGCAGCATAGGGATTTCAATGGTAATTTCTTTATAGTCAATTATTATGGCAGATTCAAGTATTGAGATATTTGACCCAGGGTTACCAATTTATATTACAACTGATGCAAGCAAAACTGGTATGTCAGGGGTACTCTCCCACATAATGCCAGATGGGGTTGAAGAATTGTAGCCTGTGTATCACGAATATATGAGAGTTTCATCAAGTTGGTAGATTTCGAGAAAAAAACTGGTGCTGCTCTAGCGGAACAGATTAAAGTGACTCTAGAAGAATGCGGTCTGAAATTATCTTGGTGCAGAGGAACGCAAATTTTCACATTCACCGTATTTGGATAAATGTTGTAGGTTAGAGCGGGGTTAACTGGACAGGTGGGTTAACTGAACCTGAACAGATGTATACTACTACTATCTAGGAGACAATATAACAATCTCGATCAACAGTACAGTTTCCATTTAACTTGAAATGAAGTTTTATATAATAACTAACCGGCAGATCCTGCCATTGTTTGGACAAATCACATGTTAAAATTTTTGCTGTTGAAAGTAAATCTTATGGTAGTCCTTCTGTGTGTAAAAGTGAAAGTAAACAACACTTTTATTGAAAATCTGTTATAAGCAGACGATTTTGGGGTCTTCACTACATCATTTATAAGGTATGTAATTAATAACTTTTATGCCCGTTTGCACCGACAAATTTAACCCGAGCTTAGCTTAAGCGTAGCTTAAAATCCATGGCAACCATTGTCTCAATAATCGTTTTCGTGGATTTTAAGATACGCTTAAGCTAAGCTCCGCTTAAATTTGTCGGTGCAAACGGCCATTAATGCTATTATTTAGTAAAAAAAATTGAATTTGTTTACATAAATGCAATGTGAGGTTAAGTGGGCACCAGAGTTTCGTTGTTAACTGAACACCTGTCCAGTTAACCTACTTGTTAACCAATGTGTAATTTCCTCTTCTTTCACAAACTAAAGTGCAGGTATTATTTCAGATATTTATATAAATGCCCAGAAAGAGACTTCGTACAACCGAAAATAGGTCGTATTCTCGAGAAGCTTTGGAAGAAGCGGTGCGACTTGTTACTGAGCAGGGGTGTTCTGTTCGAAAAGCTTCAAACGATAGTGGGATACCAAGAATCACGCTGAAGAGGTTTGTTTATAAAGCCCGTAGATGGGGAATGCAAATAAATTTTCCCCCAAACAATGAACACCTATTAATTTTCTCCCAAGAAGAGGAACAGGCATTAAAAAATTGTATTGAACGAGCATGCGATATCCACTGTCTATGGTCTAACAGTTAGAGAAGCACGTCGTTTGGCTTCTGAATTTGCTGTGTCAAATAACAAACCCATTAAAAACAACTGGTGTAAGGATGAGCTTGCAGGTAGAGAGTGGCTGCATAATTTTATGGCTAGAAGCAAATTATCACTGAGAACCCCTGAACAGACTAGCCTTAGCCGGGCAAGAAGTTTTAATAAAGTGAACGTAATGCAGTTCTTCGAAAACTTAAGATCGCTGACTCGAAGTATATAAACAATGTAGTATACCGTTAGAGTGCACGAGTCACACATTTACAGCCCACCCTGAACAAAAAATTTTAAGAGATTGTACTTCGCGCGCTGCCAATGCGCAGTCCCCCAACTAACCGCCCTGCTCTCTTCATTAACTTTAGAGCGGTTATTATTGTCGAACTTAATTGGGAATCAATGGGCGGGTGGGGATACTTCTCATCGGCACTACACATAATCTCAATCGAACTTCACTTAAAAGTTCGTTTGATTAGTGAATTATGTGTAGTGCCGACTCGAAGTATATAAACAATGTAGTTATTTAGAGAAGACAATAATAACTGTAATCAAACGCATATCTATATATAATGAGTATGAACATACTAACATACCACAGTGAGAAAACATAATAAACAACTAGTATACTCTTAACAAAACACAAAGAAAAACATATTCTTAATGATAAAAAAGATAATGAGCATTTAAATAAACTTATGGTAAAATACTATTAGCAAAAGAGTCCGAGCTAGGCAAAATTGGTCGGTTATAAAAGGTCGCAAACACTTTTGAATTCTCCGACCACCCAGCCGTCCTTCGAATAAGGTCAATATTCACCTTATTACTGAAAGCTTTAGACGTTGACGCGTGTCGAGTGCTGTGTGCCGAAAAGATTGAAGTGTGTGTAATAAGGGCTAGTAAAACCGCCAATTTCTTCGAAATGAATTCAATGTCTTCATTATCCGTTCCATTTAAATAATTAAGAATAATACTAGGATCCCAAGTCACTGCATACTTAGGTGCTGTAGGCCGCAGTTTAAAAATCCCCCGGAAAAATCTCTTTATGATAGGATTCTGACCAACTTGAGGCCCCAAGAAAAGGGCTAGAGCTGATCTGGCATTATTCAAGGTGTTATAGGAAGCTCCATCTTCAAATTTTTCGGTGAGAAATTCCAAAATAGTATTACTGTCCGAAATGGTAGGATCCTTAAAAGTTCCTTTGCAAAAACGTATCCAGTCCTTGATAGGGGTTGAATACTGGTTCCACGTTGATGTAGAAATAGAATTAAGTATAATATCAGCTGCTTTTGTAGGAAGACTCTTTACCATAATCTTCCTGACAAATGCCCGGCACCATCCTCGGCTTGGGCTGGTTGGTTCTGAAAACAAACAAAAGTTGAGTGTTTCCATTAAATTTTAATGGCTTTCTTAGAAGCAATCTTTTAAACAAGGGAAACCAAGGTTGTGTAGGCCAATTAGGTACCACTACAATGCCTTCTGCTTTATCATTAATTAACTTTTGTAAAACTTTCGAAATTATTGAAAATGGTGGAAAGGCATAAAAAAAATAATTTGACCATTTTATTGTAAAGGCATCAATAGTAAATGCTTCAGGATCTTTCATCCAAGATATAAACTTTTCGCATTTAGCATTTATCCTAGTAGCAAATAAATCTATTTCTGGCATACCAAACTTCTGTATAACCTTTGTAAAAATATCTTGCGTTAATTCTAACTCTATATCCGGATTTGTAGTAATATTTCTCGATTCTGCATCTGCTAATGAATTATCTTTGGAGTTAATGTACGAAGCAAAAATCCACAAATTTCTGGATTCACACCACTGCCAAATCTCTTTGGATAAATCAGATAGCAGTGTATGTTGGATGCCCCCCATCTTATTTATGTAGGATATAGCAGTAGTGTTGTCCAACCTTAACAGCAAACTACAATCCATTAAATCATTTGCAAAACATTTTAACGCAAAAAATGAAGCTAGTAATTCCAAATAATTTATGTGAAAAATGCATTCTTCTCTTTTCCAAAAACCTCTAGCTCGTTTGTTACCATAAACTGCACCCCAACCGGTTAAAGACGCATCACTGAAAATTTCAATAAAATAGTCGTTCTTAATTATAGGATTAACAGAAATCCCTATGTGATCTTTCCACCAATTAAAGTCGCCTCTTAGCGAGTTGGGCAAAATCATGCGGCATTTATAATTCTGATTGTTTTGTTTTAATGCATAGAATTTAACTCTTTCAAAAAGTTTTGTATATAGCCATCCATATTTTATGGCTGGGCACACAGAAACCAAAGAACCTATAAATTTAGCAAAATCTAGACCAGAACAAGATTTCTTTTTACTAAAGATACTAAGCAAATTCTTAATTGCCAGTCTCTTCTCCTCTGGCTCTAATGTCTTGCACGTAGAGTTTAAATTAAAACCCAAAAATTTACAAACACGACTGGGAATCGTTATACTCTTTTCTTTGTTTAAAATAAATCCTAAAGATTGTAGAAGATTAGAAGTTACTTTAACATGCTCTTCACATTGAGCAAAGGAATCTCCAAAAATTAAAAAATCGTCCAAATACAGTACCAGTAATATGCCTATTGTTCTAAGACAACTGACAATTGGTTTTAAAAGTTTAGTAAACAAAACGGGTGCACAACTTAAGCCGAACGGCAGGCAAGTAAATTCATAAAGTGTATTATTAAATTTAAATCTCAAGTACTTTCTGTTAGCTCTGTGAATCGGTACCAGATAATACGCGTATTTAAGGTCCAGTTTGGCCATAAAACAATTGGGTGTTAAAAGACTACTAGCTAATTTAATGTCCTCTAGCTTAAAGTGATCCAATCTTATAAATTTATTCAGTTGTTTTAAATTCAAAATTAATCTACTAGAACCATCAGGTTTAGGTACCAAAAAATACTTTAAATAAACTGGCCAGGTGTATTCCTACATCTTTTTACAACTCCCTTGCTCCGCAAGGTATTAATCTGATTAGACAACTCGAACTTCTCAGTAATAGACCAGACCTTTTCAAGAGGAATTTTCCCTTGTCGTACTTTACTTGAAAAAGAAATTTTATAACCTTTAATCCAAGTTAAAATTCTCTTATTTTTGGTGATACCTGCCCATTGTTTTTCAAAGTACTTTAGTCGACCAGCTATAAAACTTACATCTAATAAGTGTGCCTCCGGCGATAATGTTTGCCGTTGGGTTGTCGTCTGTCCCTCTGGTTCTCCTTCTGGACTAAGTAACGACTGCGTGTGACAGAGGTGGTGCGCCCCCCTCCTCTCTTCGAAGACACTGTAAAATTCCGATTGTGAAGAGGAGCTCGAGAGGGGCGATTTGAGTTTAAAGGTTTAGAATTCTGCCGTGAATTCTGTTTAGATGCCACAAGATCCTTCCCAATCTTTTCTAACGCTTGAATATTTCTAATTTGCTCCCATAAATTCTCGCCAAATAGTAACCCAGATATGGGAGAATTTTTGACAGCTTCGGTCACCGAAGGATTCAACTTCTGTAAAATAAGTGCTCTTCTTATATACTTTCTCGAAAGAAAATATCCGCCACCAATTTACAGGCATCGGAAACAAGCTCAAAAATATTGTCGAACTGTGAGTTAATTTCCCCCGAAGACATAATCGTGAGCACTTTACCTAATGCAGCAAGCCCTGCTCGTAATTGGTCTTGTCCCAAGACCAACCTGTCATCCCTGTCAATCACGCTCTTAGATAAATTAAATTTCACCTCGGGATTCAGAACAGGTGGGTTTAATTCACAATTTGAAGGCCTGACATATTTAAGCAGATACTGCTTACGAACCTCCTCCGGAAGCCCATTTCTAGTTAATGCGAATAAAACGTCCGCAACTTCTTGCTGCATAGGCGCAGCGCACGCCGGCTTATCTATCAAAAAATTTGACATGACCTCCACGCATTTCTTCTCAAGGTTAACTGCAGGTCGCGTAATTGAAATCCGAGGTGATAATTCTGGGGTCGCAAGACGCTCCGCGTCTGACCCACTAAACGTGCCTGCTAAAGAAGCAGAATCACTAGCGTCCGAGTCCGAAACTGGGACGCGTGAAGATGAAGGCCGAATATCAACCGGCGAACGGGATCTCAAGCGCTCCGCGCTGCCTATGCAAATTGCGGAGGCCTTTGTATCTGTACCCCGCGTTTATGGAGACCGGACCCGGCCTCGCTAATCCCGTTTACTTTTACAGACAAAACGTCTGATAGAAGATGAAAATTCGACAATCTGAATCTGATGAAGACTACTCAGTGGATGATTCTGATTCGTTACAGAATAATCAGGACACAACAGAAGATGACATACAAGCTAGAAACTATTGTTTGGTGAAAATCTTTGGTAAAACTGCCTCACAATTCATACATTATGTGGCTAAAATTATAGCAAAAAATAGCAAAGGTTTTGATGTGCAGTTTCTTAAGCGTTACAATTGCACAAATAAATTTATAATCATTGAAGAATTTGCCTATGTATTACAGAAAGACGTTATTTCAAAATTTTCTCCTCCAAGTGAAAATTTGAGCGCAAGATATGCTAATATGTTGACATTTTATATTGATTTCCATGACTATGATTTCACTACTTCCTAAAAATTATTAAAATACATATGTAAACATGTAACAACTGCATTAATTAAACGTCATGTTCACATAACCCACTATAGATGTTTACTTAACCTGGATGGTAGGTTAAATGAACCATTTCTAGCGGTCCTCCAAAATTATTTATATAAAATGTATAGAATTTTTTTCTATGCAAAATAGTAAAACAACGTTGCTAACAGTTCTAGCTACTGTGAAAATACCATCTATTTGACTAAAAAATTAAATAAACCAAAAATGTCAATAATTTTCCAAAAAACTGTCCAGTTAACCCCGCTCTTTTGTTCGACGAAATGAGTATCCACAGCAACTTAGAATACTCCAAGGATCTTGATTTGATAGAAGGTTTTGGGGATTTAGGCCTTTAGGAAGAAAACCAGTACAAACCAACTACGCCATGATGTTTATGATCCGTGGGATGTATTCCCCATGGAAGATGTCCAATGGATACTTTTTGTCACAAACTGGGGTTTAAATGCTCTGATTTAGTAAAATTAACTCAAATTGCAATTAAAAAATTAATAACCGTGGGTTTGTTACCAAAGGTCTTAATTTGCGATCAAGGCACAATAAGCAACCAGAGTGCTTATAAAATGTTAGGCGTGACTGTTCAAACCCCTGCATTTATTGTGGACGATTTTGAAGTGATTGTCATCTTTGATACACCCCACCTTTTTAAGAGCATTAGAAACAATTTGCTTACTGGAGATATTTTGATGGAAACAAAGAGAATTTCCTTTGGCGACATACGCAAGACTTATCTGATCGATAAATCCTCCAAGAAGAGCAGAATTTTAACCAATATGACTGACCCTATAGTAGCACCAAATATTGAATACATGTTTACTACATATTGGTAGAGCATTGGGTTATAAATCCGGAGGTCGGGTCTTCGAACCTGGGTTGAGGTGAATTTTTCATCTGTGGCGGAGATGGAAATTACCTTAGACCAGTTCCGAGCATTCTACCGGCTACTCCGAATTAGGTTTTCCTGCAGTTTTTCTAATTCGTAAGGTAAATACCGGAGTAGTATAGACCAACTTAAGACCTTCTGCAGAGGCACCTCTAAATAGCATTATGCGGGTCACTCTGTAATTGGGCGCATGCCTGTTGAGGGCCCAAAAACAAGAGAGGGATAAAATTAAATTAAATATTTATTTAACATTGTATGTTGTTTAAATATTGCTGTGATATTTCGTCTGGCAGGACGAAATTTTGGGATTCTTAACTAGGATGGACAAGGGCGGTTTCCTATTTTCCATGTAATTAATTTTCTTAATTTAAATTTTTGTTTTGTGTCGTTGGTTAAGTACTTCAACAGAAATTATTGTTACGAGAAAGATGTCAAGGTTTGTATTTCTTTACATTATTTTTTGTTTTGTTAATAAATGCTTGTGTGTTATTGCTGTATGTCCTATTCTTAACCGATGTAGAACGGTCATGTCTTTTCTAGGAAGTGATAGTGTTGCTCTCCACCCATTAATTGTCATTTGAACTCTATTTAGGTGAGTATTGTACTGTTGCCATGATACATTTATTTTCTTTTTCAGATATTTGTTAATGTCGCTAGAACTAGAGATCCAAACCTTATCTGTTGTCTCATTTCCCGCTTCTATAGCAGCACGATCAGCTTTTTCATTGCCGCTTATACCTACATGACTAGGGACCCATGGGAATGTAACAAGAATATCAAGGTTTGCAAGATGTTTCAGTGTTGATAGTATCATCTGCACTAATGGATGTTTTGAATATGGATTTTTCAAACTGACTAAAGAACTCAGTGAATCGCTTATAACAACAAATTTATTTTTATCTGTATGCAATTCGCAATATCGGAGAGCTTGCCAAATTGCATACAGTTCAGCTGTGTATATAGATGCGTGGATTCCCATTGACCATTCATACTCAGCGTCATCAGTAGAAAAGGCAGATCCAGTACCCATATTCTTTTTTGAGCCATCGGTCTAGAGAAACATATAATCTTGATAAGAGTTGACAATTTTGTTAAATTCTCGAAGATAAAGAGATGGATGAGTTTCTTCCTTGCCATAGACTGTTAAATCTATTCTGACGTTAATATCAGGCACTTTCCAGGGAGAAACCTCAAGTGGCTTTGATGGTAACATGCGTGGTAAGGAAGCATTTATTAATTCAAGGATGTGTTGAATATTTCACCAAATGGGTTTATGTAATCTTCTCCAGTCATTTAGTGGTCTTACGTTACTGAACATGATATCATAGTTCATAATATGATTTGGTTGTGCTTTTATTCTACATGCATAACTTAAAATTCTGTATTGTCGGTGCAGGCTTAGAGGTAGAATTCCAGATTCGCAGGCTAAGCTAACACTAGGACTGGTATAAAATGCACCTAGACAATACCGAATAGCACTGTTCTGTATTGAGTCCAACCGCGCTAGAGTACTTTTTGAAGCAGAAGAGTATGCTTCACAACCATAATCTATCTTTGATCTTATGAGTGCTTTGTACATTCGTAACAAAATTTCTGTTTCAGCACCCCATTTGGAGTTGGCTAACACTCTGAAAATACTGAGGGCTGTCTTACAACGTGTAGGTAATTAAATTATCGATATGCATCTTCCAGGTTAGTGCAGAGTCCAGCAGCACACCAAGAAATGTACCAGTTGGTTTGCACTCAATATACCTGTCCTGTAAGAGGAGCATTGGGCCGTCATGTGGTTTTCTTAATCGACAAAAGTGCATACAGTAAGATTTATCGACTGATAATTTAAAGCCACATTTATGTGAGTTTAATACGATACTGTCAATCGCCTGTTGCATTTTTCTATTAATTTCCCCCATACTCGGTCCTGAATACACAAGCGTTAGGTCATCGACGTATAGATATGTGCTTACATCGTCAGAAATGGAGGCAGTAATGGAGTTGATTGCGATAGCAAATAATACCACACTTAAGGTAGAACCTTGCGGTATTCCATTTTCTAACGTTCTGGACGTAGAAAGCGTATTACCTACTCTAACACGAAATTGTCGATCTTGTAGAAAGGAGGAGATAAGTTTCGGTAGGTTTCCTTTCAAACCCCAACGTCTGCAACCCTCCGTGTCTCCACGTCATGTCAAATGCCTTTTCAACATCAAAGAAGACTGCAACTGCGTGATGTCTATGGGAGAAGGTTTCAAGTATCTTATTTTGTAGGTGTACTAGATGATCAGCGGTTGATCTGTGTCTTCTGTATCCTGCCTGGCAGCTTGTAAAGCGTTCCTCTTTTTCAAGCAGCCACATTAATCGATAGCTTACCATGCGCTCAAACACTTTAGCTATGCATGAAGTTAAGCTGATCGGTCGGTAACTTGAGGCCAGGTACGGATTTTTTGCACTTTTTAAAATAGGGATCACGATCGCTTCCTTCCAGCAGGTTAGATATACGCCTCGGTGGAGTAGGGTCTTATATACCGTATAGAGGTTCCTTAACATCTCGTAAGTTATAAGATCTGGCCCAGGAGAGGAAGATTTATTGCACGTGAGTGCCGTTTCGAGCTCAATCATTGTAAAAGAGTGATTATAGTCGAAGTCTTCCAAGTGTGTGAAGTTGAGGTCTACTTCGTTCCTAGCTTTATGTGCTAAGAATCGTGGCTCATAATTTTCCGTACTGCTAGCTTTTTGAAATTGGTCTGCTAGAAGCTCAGCAGTTTGCTCTGGTTGACTTGTCACTTGGTTATTATTAATTTGCAGTTGTATTGTAATAGCATTCTTTCCCGATACTGCTTTAATCTTTTGCCATACTTGTTTAGTAGGAGTTTGGTGGGTAATTGTTGACGTATAGTTATTCCAAGTTGCTCTTTTACTTTGAAGAATCGTTCTACGGGCATTTGCTCTTGCCTTTTTAAAAACTATAAGGTGTTCATTTGTGGGATATCTATGAAATGTATTTATTAAATGCTTTCTTTTTGGCTTTGACTGCCTCGCTGACATCCCGATTCCACTAGGGTACTCGATGTTTGACGGGGGTCCCGCTTGTTTTTGGTATGGCAAGATTAGCCGCATTATAGATGGCAGATGTAATTTCTTTTAAGCCACGTGGAAGTGTATTTTGTGATACACCTAGCTCCAATTGATATCTGTATAGATCCCAACGAGCTTCCGAAATCTTCCACCGTATCGGACGTGTTGCAGGTGCCTCTCGTGTGTGCGTTTCGATATCAATTGGAAAATGGTCGCTGTGATGAAGATCATCTAATATCCTCCAGGAGAATAGTGTTGCAACGCGTGGAGAAGCTATGGTAAGATCGATCACCGAAAAAGTTCCGGATCGCGCACAGGTGAGTATGACTACCGTTGTTTAATACTGCCAGTTGATTATTATCTATTATTGCTTCAGGTCTCGTCCTCTAGCATCTGTATGAGATGAGTCCCATAGGGAATTATGGGAATTAAAATCACCCATTAGCAGATACGAGACTGGCATTTGATCTATAAGATTCTGCAGTTCATGCTGCTGCCAATTTCTATCAGGTAATAATAAGTATATATAATAATATAATAAGTATATGTTACACATAACGATTTTTAGGGGAGCCATTATTTCAATTGCTACAGCTTGTAAATTTGTTTGCAATGGTAGTGGTTTGAACTGTACGTCATCTTTTACTATGATCGCAACTCCACTCTTTGATCTGAGATTAGGAATCATATCTTTCCTTACGATTTTGTACCCGCGTAACCTATATGGCTGACCAGGTCTAAATCTTTAATTTTATTTAACTTACATTTCTGAGAATTTTATTTCACTTTTATTCTGTTATCATTGTAAACGCTTAATTTAATTGACAGGTGGATGTTATTTATCGCCTTGTCTTTGTATTTAAAAGACAGAAAATTCTATTTTTCCTAGTATTTTAATTTTTGTGTTATCTCTTAATGTCGGTTAAAAATTGATTGTAAAAATCATTTCTACCTCTGGTTTAACGTGCGTTAGGGGGGAAATTTTCTGTTGTCAACTGCTTATCATTGGCTGTTTTAATTTGTAATTTGGAAGGGTTTCCACCTTAAATAGAACGGACTGAGAAGAGGAAGGGCTTTTTGCCACTGTTCAACGCAGAACTACGTTTGGTTGAAATTTAAATCGCCTTTTGCCAAGTTGAGAGCAGATCCACGTCTGCAGAAGTTTGAAGTTTGTTTTGGAGTTGTGAAGTTTTTATCGTCAGTTTTGTTGCCAGTCAGGGCAGTTTTTGAGTTCGCTTCGGCGAGTTACCGCAGTAGTTTGGATTGTGTAGAGGCCAGCCAGCATTGGAAGTTGGTGGAGTTTCCGGTTTACGGAGTGGCAAGCAGAGTTGCGGCAGTTTTGGAAGTTTGGACCTTCAGTAAAGTGCGTCACTAAGGGGTGGTCGGCGCCGACTTGAGTG
>NW_022171155.1:0-1030 GCF_008802855.1 Photinus pyralis | reverse complement strand
GGTTTGATAGCAATACGCTATCTTAATTATAATGTAGAATGATAACTTTCAATTAAAAAAATTAATTTTATTATTTTTCCAGATTTCTATAAATAAATTATAGATTATCGAAACGTTATTGGTACTTTCAAAGCAAGCAAAAAGTATCATAAAGAATAAATTTTTTTCATAAATCAATATTTAAAAAAAAATTCCCTCTTGTATACCCCATCGCTTTACACACTGTATATTTTATTTTTATCTTATAAATACCTCATTTATAGTCTGTAACAAAGTTAGTTTAATATTGTCACTATGGTAGGCAACCCATTCTGCATATATTCATTAATGCCTACTGACCCTCGCGTTTACACTTGTGTTGCGAACTGCGATTCCTATCCATCACCATACATCTCTACCATACTAAATCGACTAAAGGAATCTTCCTCTTCCATAAATAGTATATTATGCAATGAGGATTTAATGATAGGCTTTAAGACACGAGCATGAGGATTACGAAACGAGCGCTGGCGAGTTTCGTAATGAATATTAGTGTCTTAATAGTAATTAAATACGAGTTTAAAACACTATTTTTTCTACGACTATGATGAACTATAAAGAGGTGATGTCATGATGACTTCAAAAGCGGTCCAAAATTTGAGATTTTTATTGTGTGTGTCCAAGGTTGTTCGAGATAAACTCAGTGAAATTAGACAAATCGAAAGAAAAAAATGCCCGGAGTTTTGAAAGAGATAAAACTTAAAGCTAACAAAATTTACTACACACGTTGTACTATGCTTTATTTGCGTAAGACTAATACTGTTGGAGTGACCACACAACACAGTACATACATTGGACGTCCATATTTCATCCATTTTGACATCCATGTAGCAAATGCGTACGTACAGTGGACGTCCACTGATTCTCTCTTATGGAATATTTAACAGGTGGTCCATAAAATAATTACAATGTACGTCCAATGAACATATTGGCCCGTATGAATAAAAATAAACAAATGCTTATACTTGCAAAATTCAAAGTAAATACTCGT
>NW_022171154.1:0-570 GCF_008802855.1 Photinus pyralis | reverse complement strand
TCATCATTTTTTTAATTTTTTAATTAATTCACCAAAATATATAATATTTAAATACCTTTTACATTTCCTTCATATATTCCATCATTATCTATTCATTTAATACTTTATTCTTAATTAACTTCCTATTCATCCATTTAAACAACTTTTCATATTCTTTATAATATTCTTTACTTTATTTTTATTTTACACCTACCAACTTTTTTTTATATTTTACAACAATCTATTTAATTTACTTTTTATTATCTTTTTCAACTTAAATCTTTTAATTCACAAATACTATTATTTTTATAATCAAACTTCAATTTACATTTCCATTTCAATCTTTAAATTACTAACACCCATCCCACTTAATTATACATTTATTCTATTATAACTTCAATATTACTTCATTTTATTTCCTATTTTTAAATTATACTTCATTTATAATAAAAAATACTATAATATACACTTTTATAATTTTTCTTTAAATCACTTTCAACTTTAAATTCACTCCTCTTTTCTTCTTTCCCTTAAACTCTTTTCTCTTTCTTTAAATACTTTATTATACACTTTTATCTTAATATACTATTT
>NW_022171153.1:0-1129 GCF_008802855.1 Photinus pyralis | reverse complement strand
TTCGATCGCAAATAACCCAACCTTACAAAAATATGTTCTTTTAATTTTTTTACGTTCAGAAGTTGCGATCGGAACTGCACTGATCTGGATTCAAAATCCAAAAGTAAAAGAAAGCGGTTATTATCTAACGTAGGAACCAATAAATTACCAATGTCAGTCAATTTTGACATTTGTCGATTGTTTATGGCCTACTTTGACATTTGTCGATTTTCCAAGGCCTACTAGACACTTATGTATGAAAAATTAAAATAGAACACCAAATTAATCCACATAACAATAATCAGAAGGCATTCTATTCCATTGACGAGTCTATGAACAATGATTTTACCTATTTATCATTTTTGTGCTGCGCCAACACTAAACAGAGTTTCATATATTTACATCGGCCCAGAGTAATGCAGCCGATAGAAGGAGTCGGCTTGAACTTTTGCAATACCAAATGTTATTATTTTTGCCCCCAACTGTTTTCGTTAAGGCAATGACCTTGAAGCACAAAATCTCAGATAAAAGTGCAGAGACCTCACAAGTTCATTAGCAATTTCCTGAAATAAAGGAAGCTATTTTAGCAGCATGCATTTAAATTGAATAAAGGATTCAACGTTTGTGCATTTTTGCAATGGAAAATGCAAATAAAACCTTGCAAGGATACGATCAGACCAGAAATTGCACCGGTGCCGTAAATAAGAAGTTTTTGTCACATATTTCGGGTATTTTAAATATATAGATCCAAGTAATCTCTTGACCTGCAGGTGGCGCCTATGTACAGAAGACTCTTAAACAGTATCCGTTTGAGCATAACACAAACGTAGAACCTTACCTGTATCCTCGCACTCTGTCGAATGCTGCTTTTCGGATATGAGCCAATTAACTAGCGCGGGCACGTGAAAAAGAGCTTGTAATATCGAGTTGAGATAACAGGTATTGCCCATGTTTACCATACCAGCGCCTACGGACCAATCAGCATTGTTCCATCCTAGCTGCACCGATTTTAAAGGATACAGCTCCTGTTTCGCCAGAACAAACCCGTCGTCAGCGGGGACCGTTTCAGACTTTTTACTCTTTGTACTGTGGAAGTGATCGGAAATGAGATACGTTTTATCGTAATTACTTTGCGTACCTGTTCTCAGTT
>NW_022171152.1:0-14585 GCF_008802855.1 Photinus pyralis | reverse complement strand
GAAAGTTTATTTTTCTCCAAGATTATAAACTCTCAGGGCATGCTAAAGGTGCCTTATTTCAGCCTCCCAATTATTCCAAATATGTAAACTAACTTGTATTCCATTTGACAAACCGAGAGAAGCATAATTTAAAAAAAAAATGTATTATAAGCCGCGCGTTTGACGATTTCCATAATCTTCGGAGTGTAATGTCTGCCTGCATTACACAAAACGGAAAAGCGAAATTATCGGTCAATTTATCAGACGGTTAATTATGTGAATAACATAAAAATGTACACTTTACTTCTTTAGGTAAACATTCATAGATCGGAGATAATATTCCTACAACAAAACTGAGGAATAATTCAGCGCTATATTTATCTTTGGAATCGCCGTTAATTATCTAACCAATCTCCTTCCAGCATCAACTCACGTTTTTCTTCCTTTTCATGTAATAACAATAAAATGTTAAGCTACATCATTTACTTTCTGGAAAATATTGTTATTATATAGTACGGTAACCGGTTCGATTTTTATTCGATTTTTGCAGTTGACACACGTGTGATTAGAGACGAATCCCTACATGCATTTTGCACCGCTGATTGAGATCGTTACATTGAAAAAGTAACGAAACCAGTTCAGGCAACAATTGCCTTACCCGGTTGCAACACGATTTTTAATATTGGGTGTCACAATATTTGATTTACTTTATTAACTGGAATATTTATGACTTCGTGCGTAATAGCAAGAAAAGGGTGGTTTGTGCTCGCATTTTTTATGATTTAACGATTCCGTGCAAATTACCCTTAGTTATGCTAGCAATGTTTTGATTCGCTTTATATTTCAATCGCAGCTTTGCTTATTACTTAATCGTTGTCTTTATCGCTCGGTAGAAATAGCTTCTAGCTCGTTTAATGAATTTTTTTTGTTGGTGCTGTCAACTCATTTGGATGCGTTAAATGATACGGAATCGATGTACCTACATTATTTGATGTGAAGGATTTTGTCGACAAAGGGCCAAGGGGCAATGATCCAGATGGTGAGGAATTAGGGATTGCCCAAATTTGTCGATTTTCATGAACACGAAAACCACTAACATTGAATGACTTGACATTTTCTTCAATGAATGAAAAGAGAGTGGTTGTGTTATTGTCATGCAATTCTTATGGATTTCTTTTCTAAATCACGAGTCTTTGAATTTGCAGGTCAATGTCTACCCACTGATGAATCAAATTTCTCTGTCTATTTATAGTTTTCAATAGTGTTCAAAACTTAATTTCACCTATGAACTTCTTACACCCTTAAATTCCATGAATTTTTCATGCTTTATTGCATTTTTCATAAATTTTCTACTTAAAGCCAGTTCTATATTTTAATGTCATAATCGCCAATTTTTACATTGATTTTTGCATGAAATTAACATGTGAGACTTTATGGTTTAATTGTGACTTTAGATTTATGTTTCCACTTAGTTTTTGAATATTTTGTGATGATACACGTGATAAGAAATTAGCTAGGGAACTGAAGCTCGCAAAATTTGTGGAATTTGCAATGATAGACCTCGCGATAAAAAATCAATGCCATTTGTTATGTGATGAAACTGGTTCGAAAAACAGGTTCGGTGTTGTTATTAATCCACTAAATTGCTTATTTATTTATTTATTGTTCAGATATGTCCACGTTGTTGATAACTCAAACATATTTATTAAATCCATAATTATGCTTTCTCTAAAGAAGTTTAACGCGAGTGAATTTTTGGACAACAACCTCTTGGATCAATTTCTACCCCAACGACTTCGAATGAACCCAAAAATTGTCTCGAAGATCTACGTACCGCATGAGGTGGCCTAGATCAGCGGGGGTTTAACATTTCTAGTACGATGACCGAGACAGAAATTCGGAACTTGTGCATACAATTGGTATATAAGAGATTGGCAAACGTGTAGAACCACAGAATTTGTTAATTGATTGATTGTTTTTAATAAATTACACTTTTACACGTGTCTGCAATTAATTAGAGTGGCCAGGTTCATTAGCATGTCCGTCGGTCTGTCCATCAGACCCACTTTTGCGGTTTTTAACTACTTTTAGGGTAATTGTCCTAGAGACCTGGAATTTTTTGCAATAGGTGGCAGTCAGAAATTGTTTTTTTTTTAACTTCGAAACACATAAAATATGATGCAAATGTAGTTAATTTAGTGTAAACAGTTTTTGCTAAATTAATAAAGAATTGATTGGTTGTTTGTCAGCGCTGTTACTATTATAGTACATTTTACTTATTAAAAAAAATTAATTTTGAGAATTGGGAACGTCAGTTAAGGTAACATTCTCAAATTTCATACGATTTAATCGGGTGGCTTTCTATGAGTAAGTTGTACTGTGGAAATTCATCGTGGTTGCGGCATGAGGAGTGATTTTTAATGTGAGTTATTAATTTTGATTGAAATATCTGTCTAATAATCATTTAACTTAATAATAAAGTGCTTATTTATTGTTATTTTATTGTTCCAGTGTGAAGTTTATTGCTTCGCTCATTTGGCATAATTTTTCTTTTCAATTTGGGGGTGCTGATATTTCAATCGAAGTAAATCATTAATGATGATTGCAGATTTTTTTGGTACTCATTAGTAACAAGTTTTATATTGTTTACTTAATGCAGTAGAAGTTTCAAACTAATTACTTTAGTGACACATTGTGTATTAAATGGAAACGGTTGGTGGTGTTACTAGTTCGTACGAGTTAAGTGACCTAAGTTATGATGATATTCATCTCTTTGGTATATTAATTGCTAATTAAATTAGAAGTTTGGAAGTAATTGGCTCCAGAAACTCGAAACCGTTGGTGAGGCCACGTATAGTCACAAAAATAAAGTGCCTTAAATAATTTTATTACAGCTATGATTTTCGTGCCACTTTCTATGAAAACCATAGCGGCAATAAATCTATTTGTCACTGTTCTATTGTAAGCAGCAGATAACCCCAACAGTTGCCATCAAACGGGCCACTGACTTAAGATTATCAACGGGGCAATTAATTCCAAGGTTGAAATTTAGGAAGCAATTAATATAGTTATAGTTTAGCATGACAATCATAGCCACAATATATTTATGTTAGCTATTTTATGTTTATTTTAGGTGGCACCCTCGACTTTGCTATTTAATTAACAAGCTACCAATGAAACAACTAATTGCTAACTTACGCTTTAATAAGTAATTAATATTCAAAGTGGTTAATTATGCACTTCATTTTGCAAATGCGATAATGTATAGGGCGTAATTTATAAACGCTTAAAGCAGCATAGAAGATTTTATAAAGTAACTTTGGTTCGAATAGAATAAAATAAACATCATATTCAATGATTGCAAAATCATGGTTTTAACCATCGTCGCCCGTTAAAGCATACTATCTTAAATAGAATAATTCTTTTATGTGATGCCACCCTCATGCACGAATTCAATGATGTATGATAAACTTTAGTAAAACTATTATATTACCAAAAACTACATTTTAAAAATATAGAAAAACAATTTCCCAAACTTCGTTACCGATACCCTGAATTACAGATCAATTAATTGTATGCTTGTGATCCAGAGCTAAATTTGTACCGTCTTTTTGGTACGTAAATATGCTTAGCCCTTATTAATACAGAAAACGTTTTTGTTAGCTATCATTTGATTAAAAAAACTCTTTAGCAAAACAACCGAAAAAATTAATACCATAAATGATGGCCAAAAGCAACAGAAACCTGGTTATTACTGGACGTTAACGCTCAGCTACCAGAAAACAAAATAATTATTAGAAAATTACACTATACTTTTATAATGGTCTTTAAAATTTCTGGCTATTTGAATACCGGTTATAGTGCCCCGAATGAAATTGTTCAATTTACCAATCTAATACGGTTCAAATTACGTATTCCACAACCTTGCATTTGCTAGCTATTTAATTAATTACGAAAAATAAGACATTATAAGCATTTATCCGGTACAACGTGCCTTTAATTACGAAAATTAATTGTATGCAAGGGGAATTGAAAACATCTGTTCGTTTTCCCTATTTATGGTAATACGGGAGACTTGCTTCGCATTAAGGAATGTTTATAGGAGCTTAAGTTATAGTAAACTGTTATCATTCCGAATGTTGTACAAGCGGGGTTATCTTAGGCGCGGTGCCTTTGAACATGAATGCTATCGTTCACTTTAACCAATGCCGCGTCACGGTAGGTAGAAAGAAAGACACTGCATGATTTTATGTAATGTTTGTCGCCATTTAAGGATGTTTATTTTGTTATCGGTGGCAAGTTGAAGGAAACGTTCCCGTACATTTCATTTTGATTTGTACCTATTCCTGTTCAACCAACAAGATAACATTCCACAAGAGTTGAGAGGACAAAAGTTAGCCACCATCAATGGTCATAGCTTGGGTGTGATTTGTGATACGAAAGTCGTTGCAGATCAGGATCAGACAACTGTGCTGAACTTCATTTAATATTTTTGAGTTTTATAACAAGATATATCAGCATTTGGAACACTATTCCATCCCTTAAAAAATTCTATACTGAAGTCTTAAAAAACGAAAATGATAAAGTAACAACTTTGTATAGGGACCAACAAACAAACATTGAACACAGGAGTATTAGATTTTATGCTATTTTATAAGATTGTTAAATGTGAGCATAATCCTAACTTTAAAGATTTACAAGTCAGTCATCAATCATATACCACATATTCCAATTGGAGCTTTACAGAAGATGGCATTAACGTTTTCTCACATACGAATCAATCAAAATTAAAACACTAAAATTGCCAATTAGGATATTAAAAAATGATATGGACAATAAAATGAATTCAGGCGCGCTTTCAACATTTTATTTCTATGAATTATGTGCGTCGTTATGTAAATGATCGTTTAATAAATTTTCGCCCTCGGTATTAAAAAGCTAACTAAGATATTTAATTCTACGAACAAAACTAAAACCAAAAAATTCTTTCGAGATCTGGTTTTTTAAAACTAATGAAGTAGTAGCGCCAAGTTGTAAGTATATTAATTGCCTCTTTTACATAACTTTTTCTACAGATCTTTAAATATTTAATAGGATGAGTGTTGATTTGCATCTCAAAATGAAAATTTAGTAACCATTACCAAACAAGTGTCCAAAATTGTTCATAATCTCTGGCCGAATTTTTACTTAGCGGTATTAATAGTAATTTCAATCAAAGGACCGATGCCGCATTTCGCCATGTTCTCGTCAATGACCTGCGATGGGAGAAAAATCCCGTCCGCCCACAATATTATTAAAAAACTATCATTCTGATTTTAAGTATAAACAAACGATTTTCTTACAAGATAATTTTCTATAATCAACGTAGGTACTGTTTATTTGCAAATCTCTATCTCCCATTATGGTAGTGTTCGTTCCGTTTTAGCCTTTACAGTCACTTATAGCGTTGGGCAAAAAAATCGATAATCGATTATTAATCAAAATAATCGATAATCGGGTTTGATTATTCTATTAAATTAATCGATTATATCGATTATTTGATTTAATCGATTATTTGATTAATCGGTTATTTTGATTAATCGATTGTTTGATTAATCGATTATTGATTAATCGTTTAATTTGATTAATTCGATTGTTTGATTATCAATTATTAAGTAAATTTTAATTGATTATTATTAGCTGGATCATCAGTTTACGCAAAAAGGAGCACTCACAGCTCACAAGTATATTTATTTTATAGCGGATGTTAAACGTCACTTTAAGCAGCTAAAATGAATTAAGATTTGTATCATCAAAACTAAAGCACAGCTCATCGGAGAGTAACCTGCCTAATCATCTTATTTTATTTATTTATTTTTATTTTTGAAACTTCATTTTCAAATGGGCAGGGTTTCAGCCAAGGCTGTCCTAAACCCAACCAACTATGCATTTGCAAATATCCATGGACACTTTGTTGATTATTGATTAATCGATCTGCCTGTAATGAACGATTTGATGAAAAGAGTAATGGAATTATTTTTTTATTTTTATTATAATAATTAACGTATTAATGCATACAAACAGATATTTATCACTCCTTGTATGTGACAATCGACTTTTGATTTAAACGATTAGGTGACTAATCGATTATTAGATTAATCGACGATTTGATTAATCGATATTTGATTAATTTTGATTATTTGATTAAACGATTATTTGATTAAGATTCGATTATTTGATTTAAATCGTTATATTTGATAATCGATTATTTGATTAATCGATTAATCGTGTAATCGATTATTTTTTCATAATCGATTATCGATTATTCAAACCCGTAATCGCCCAGCCGCTAGTCACTTACCGTTGGCCTTGACCCAGAAACTTCTTTAGTACTCCCAAATATCCCAATTATTTTTTGAATTGATCAATGGATGTTGATAATAATGATTTTTGAAAGATGTACGTAGCTTCGTCCATGGACTAATGTAACACTGAACTTACCAAACCGAAGATTCTAAGGAGACCGACTACCAACAATTACTGACACTTTCTTAAAGGATAATGGCGAGGATAGTTGAACAAAAAGATTGTTTTTTATTGTATTGTTTCACTAACAACGTCTTTAATACTTTATTTTTATTATACATGAACGTTTAGAATTATAGAAAAAATGCCCATGCCTCTAATAATTTTTTTTATGTTTTATGTTTATCGATATTTTAATACCTAGCTATTCTGCTATTCGGGCGGGAGACCAACCCAACAAATCAAAAATCATGAAAATCGGTTCAGCCGTTCTTGAGTTAAATCTAGAAACCACAACCGTGTTTTTTATCGCCTAAGATTTTTGCATATACTTAAATGCACAGGAACGGTCTGTGTTGATTTCGCTTTGGTTACAGTTAAAGTAAATCTTTACGACCTTTTCAGGCCATAACATTTAATTAATTTAATTAAATAACCCTGTACGGTACAATAAAGTAATGTTTAGTAGATCACAATTGAATTATTCCGTACAGTATTCGATTTATATTTAATTAAATAAATTAATTGGATCTTAAACTTTCAACCGCTTAGAACTGGTACGCGAACGAGTTTAAAATCCATTGTCACTTACGGTGAAGGTGGATATAAGGAATTACAATATGTATGAGAAGTAGGAAAACGTGTCCAATATAAAACGTGGAAAATATGATTTGTATTAAATATTCAAAATGCAGCATCCGTTAACTCCCTTTCTTCTTTGGGAACTTTACAACTTCAGCTTCCTTGTTCGCACGAATTGATTTTTATCGTTTGCAGTATGCATGATGCGCTTTAAATCGTGCCATTTATGAATAGATAATACAGCACTTTTGTACACAAAATTAGTATCAAAGCAATGAAATTATGTAATCGAACAGTTTTGCGTTTCCATTATAATTCTGTAAGAATCAGGACCCGATTACTTATTTTTATTCATATTTTTACTCATTTTAGAATGTTATGAAAAATCAACGTATAGAATTTTAATAAAAAGGCGCGTTTCGCAGCTATCATCATCAGCACACTAAAGTCACAGTATATTAAAATTCAAATTTATACTGTATTTCATGAAAGTGTCTGGTATACCTACATGATTTACAAAAGTATCATTTAATTAAGTGACACTTCCGCCATTTGTACCAAAACCTAACAATAAACGGATGTTCACTAGATCGTTGCACCCATTAACATTTTGTTGACGACCCATCACATCAAAAATAGTTAAAAACCAACAGAAACATTCCGAATTACCTATCTCCTAAGTTAACATTTTTACGATTACCAATTTCTTACATTTGTTTTTATACAGCTTTTATCTCGTACAGTTTTATTAACGTTAAGTTTTTTCTTTAATTAACGACACTTTAAAGTGAAAGATTATTGCGGGTTTGTTAAAATAGCTAGATAAATATTAATTGCTTTAAGCAGCCATTAATTCAAAAATGTCAATATAGAGATGTGGAATTTAACAAATTTCCCATTAATGACGATATAGGAGATGTTTATAAAGAAATTTAAATTGACGAAGCGAACATCTGGATTTCGCTAATTAAAATTAAACGCTTTTTACAAACAAAAGGATCTCTGGATCCGCCCGGCTCGAAGACATACGATATAATCAATTTGATACAGCGGATTAGTACAAGATGATGTTTAATATTGCGTCGTGCAAGGCTATTAAGGGGCGCAACTGTTGGTTTTTCGGACTCTCATGCTGTACAAGATCATTACAAGTGAAGCGTAAGATAATTAAAAAATTAAATTATTCATTAAGGCGGGTTTATGTTAAACGTGAGTAGCTGTACCACGAGTTAAAAGCGCTAAATCATCGGTTGGACAAATGTACATCCGAAAATTCCAACAAATGCTTTATCCTAGCATTGTTTTCACCATTTGTTTTAAATTTTATGGTTTTATTGCAAACTGCAAAGCGATCTCTATACTAATATCAAGATGCTGATCTGATGTGGCGATGGCATAAAAGAGTGTTGGATTTGGTATCGAAAGGGAAATCAAGCGCAGTTCCACTGTCGCTTAATGTGTAATGACACTTCCAATTCCTTCTTAATTCGTTGTAATTCCACATTATTCTGCCGAATTCCATATAACGGAACCTCAGTTTCATTTTTGTTAATTTAACTTATCGAGTGCCTATTAAACTGAATAAATAAAATACTTGCTGTAATGTAAAATTTATTACAATTCAACTGCTCTGAGGCAGATTCAGTTAGACACTAAATTTACATTATTTTCTGCAATACAGGTAAACAAGAAGGGGGGATTTTACCAATAACCAGTTTTCTTTGGTTAAGTATTAACATAAACTGCCCCCTTTTTGTAATTTAAACAATATAAGATATTAATAAAACATATTAAACAAGATATCAATAAACATATGAAACAAGAGATACATATTATACAAACATATTAAACATAACTAATCTACTCGTATTTTCCTATTAATTGTCTGATAAAGGCAATACACAAACTTTATTTATTGCACGTTTTATTTCACTAGTGGCTGTTTTAATGGTCACTACGCGCACTTCGTTGTCTTTGCCAGGATGAAGTTGTATTACACGCCCCATTTTCCATGTGCATGTAGGTAAGTTGTCGTCGACTATGGTTACTAGATCACCAACCTTGATGGGTGTCGTTGGTTTTCTCCATTTATTTCGCATTTGTAACCCATGCAAATACTCCTTCTGCCACCGCTTCCAGAAATGCTGCACCATGGCTTGAAGTTGCTGGTAATGGTTTAAACGATTGTTTGGAGCTTCCACTAGATTGTGATCGGCGATTGCTACCAAACTTCTGCCTATGAGGAAGTGTGCTGGTGTCAAAGGATTTACGTCATTTGGATCGGTACTTAAGGGAGAAAGAGGTCTGGAGTTGAGGACGGCTTCTATTTGTGTTAGTAATGTGGTATATTGTTCAAAAGTTAAAATACTATCACCTAAAATTCTTTTCATATTCATCTTTACTGCCTTTACACCTGCTTCCCAAACGCCTCCAAAATGAGGTGAATTTGCCGGAATAAATTTCCAGCTTATATTTGCATTGGCTGTTTCTTCGATAATATTTGTAGCGCTATTTTCTAAAAACTGATATAATTCTATTAATTGGCGATTAGCACCTGCAAAATTTGTTCCATTGTCCGAAAATATTGTGTTCGGTTTCCCTCTGCGGGAAACAAAACGTTTTAAAGCAGCAAGAAAACATTCGGTGGACAACTCGCTTACTAATTCTAAATGCAAAGCCTTTGTGCTTAAACAAACGAAAAGGCATATATAGCATTTATAAATTTTATAACCTCGTGCACGTCGATCTCTGCTTTTAAATGGACCTGCATAATCTACGCCACTATTGTAGAATGGTGGTGTAGGTGTGGTACGCAATTTTGGTAGGTTGCCCATGTAAATATTGGAAATTTTTGGGTTTGCCTTGAAGCATTTTACACATTGATGAATAATCTTTTTACTCAAATTGCGTCCAGATAAGGGCCAATAACGTTCTCGTAATGAATTTAATAATGTTTGTGATCCGCAGTGCAACAATCTCACGTGCTCGTTTTCGGCAATTAATTTAGTCAATATGTGATGTTTGGGTAATATCAATTGATGTTTTGCAGAATAATTTAAGTCTGATAAAGTTAATCTACCTCCCACTCTTAACAAACCATCCTTGTCTATAAAGGGCTTTAAACATAGTAAAACTGAATTGGGTTTCAATGCATAATTCTTGAGTAGCGATTTAATTTCAGTCGGAAAAGATTGCGATTGTGCTACCTTTATCAATTTTTTAAGAACTTCCTCTCTTTCAGTTGGATCAATGTGTAATGAATTTTTGTTTATAAGGATTTTCTTTGTATTGTCATAAAACCTATAGCAATATGCACTAACATTAATCAAAGTCCGTAAAGATGAAATTTTGGAAAAAATATCATACTCAATTGTGGTGGTGAAGGTAACTCGTTTTGCGTCGGTAACATTATTAAGCATTTTGAATGTATCGGTTGGTAGCTCTTTATTGGAACTCAAAAAATGTGGCCCTTTCCACCATAGTCTCGAATCTAGTAAAGATTGTGGCTTTAAGCCTCGTGAAATTAAATCCGCGGGATTGTCTGCCGATTTAATGTGATGCCAGTCATTAATGTTTGTACATGTTTGAATTTCACTCACTCGATTAGCGACGTATGTCTTCCATTTTGAAGGAGAAGTTTTTATCCATGACAAAGTTATCATGGAATCACACCAGAGATACTCTTCGTTAATGGTAATCGTTAAAATAGAACGGATTTTGTGAATTAATTGTGCCAAAAGGACAGCCGCATTTAATTCGAGTTTGGGCAAAGTTATATTTTTAAGGGGTGCAACTCTTGATTTAGCTGCCAACAAAAAAATTGATATTTTACCGTCCGTAATAGTACGTATGTAAACGTTTGCACCGTATGCTCGTTCGGAAGCATCGGAAAATCCGTGCAGTTCAACTTTGTTTGGATTTTTGTTGTAGACGTAACGTGGTAATTTAATGTTTTTCAAATGTTTAAGATTATCCCTAAATTCTATCCAACGTGTATATAGATTTGTCGGTACTGACTCGTCCCAAGTGATATTTAAATGCCATAATTCTTGAATAATTAACTTGGAAGGTATAATAATAGGCGCTAATAGCCCTAGAGGATCGAATAATTGAGCCGTAATCGCCAATATAGTTCGTTTTGTAACTTGATTCTGGATCTTTAAATTTTCAAATTTATAGTATAAAACGTCCGAAATTGGTTCCCAACATATCCCTAATGTTTTTATTGTATTGTCACCTAACTGGACAAATTCATGCTCTATTGTCTCCTTGTCACTCTGAAATAATTGTGTGTGCACATTACTACACCATTTGCGTAAAATAAATCCAGCCGTACTCAGTATGTGCTTAATGTTACTTCGTATTACTCTTAAGTCTTCTATGCTATCACACCCTGTAATTAAATCATCTATATAGAAGTCGTTTTTAATAATTTGCGCTTCAGAGGGATAAGAATTTTCAAAATCTAATGCAAGCTGATACAGACATCGTGTTGCTAAATACGGCCCTGACTTTGTACCATAAGTAATTGTGTTTAATTGATAGGCCTTTAGAGGTTCATCTACGTTTTCTCTCCAAACTATGTTTTGTAGGTGCCTGTCATCTGAATGTATAACTACCTGTCTAAACATCGATGAAATATCTGCTGTTACGACGTATGGATGTAATCGAAATCTAAGAATAATTGAAAACAAATCGCTTTGCATTATTTTTCCTGTTAACATAATGTCATTTAAAGAAATACCTGTATCAGTTTTACAACTACCATCAAACACCACTCTTAATTTTGTGGTCAAGGAATCTCTTAGTACCGCGTGGTGGGGTAGATAATATGTAGCCTTTAAAGTATCCTCAATTTCAGTCATGTGATTTAATTGCTTATATTCATACATAAATTTTACATATTTGTCTTTAAATTCGGAATTGGCCTGCAGTTTTTTTTCTAAAGAACAAAATCGTTTTATGGCTATGTTTTTGGAATTACCTAAGCTTGAATAATTAGGTTTTAGCGGTATCCTAACAATAAATTTACCATTTGTGGCACGCTGGGTCGTTTCATTAAACATCTTCTCACAGTATTTTTCTTCTGCACTTAAATGACTCACTCTTTCAATACATTCGTTAATCTCCCAGAATTTTGAAACCTCATCTTGTAACTTATTTAGTGACAAATAAGCTAATGTTCTTTTTATTTGACCTTCGTTCGGGCTTAAATTTCCAGAAATAACCCATCCCAATTTAGTTTTATGCAGGGTCGGTTTACCTGTACCGAGTTGGTGTTGTCCAACGCTTAATAACTCCCAAAAGTTACTTGCGCCAATTAAAATATCTATTTTACCTTGCTTATTATAAGTAGGATCAGCTAATACTAAATTGCTAGGTATATCTAAAATATTTGCATTAAAGTTTGAGGATGGCAAGTTGTCCGTAATTTTTGGAATAACCAAACATGACAATGTGACTGAGTAATGATTATAACGGGAATAAATCTTGATTTCAACGCGCGCCATCGTTTTTATGGGAGTTTGACTGATTCCTACAATTGATACATCTGTTTCATGCCGTTTAAGGTTTAATTTTTTACATAATTCCTCCGAAATGAAATTGGATTGTGATGCAGAGTCTAATAAGGCTCTGGCTATAATTATGTTTCCAGCTTTAGTCTCTTTAACGTTTACACATGCTGTAGATAATAAAACTTGGGACGACGTCCTTCCTTTATGTAATGTACTGTAACTGTAACTTGCTAAGGACGTCGATGCCTGAGATGATTCATTAATTGCCTGTACCTGCCTTGAACTAATTTCGCTACTGTTCCTATTGGGGCCCTTGGATTGTTCTTGCTCTGAATTGGAAATATGAAGCAAAGTATTGTGCTTTCGATGACATGATTTGCAAGTGTGTGCATTTTTACATTGAAATGAATTATGACCTTTTTTCAAACAATTTAAACATAAATGTAATTCTTTTGTTCTTTCAATTCTTTTATTGACCGGGAGTTTCAAAAATTCTTCACATTGATACAAGTAGTGTTTACCCTTGCAAGATGCACAATGAGAATCTACTGTTGCAGTTGTAGCGAATGCACTGACGTTATCTGTTTTGTGTTTTGGAAAAGGTTTAAAATTGACTGATGAGGACTGATTAATTGAAAGAGATTCTAATACACCCTGTCTATCGTTTAAAAATTTTATAAATTCCTCTACAGTGGGAATATCGTCCCGCGATTCATATTTTTTATTGAGAAATGATTCCCATTCACGTATAGTATTGAAATCTAATTTGGGTAACAGCATAGGAATTAAAAGAGCGTTCCAGCTTTCAACCGGTTGGTTCATTGCCTTTAAACAGTTTAAATGTTTTTGAATTGTATCAATTAAATGCCTTAAGGTCACGTGAGATCCTTTGCTAACATTACTGACATCCAGAATTTCTCGAACGTGATTGTATATAATTCGCCTTTTGTTATTGTACCTCTCCTGTAGCAATTTCCATGCAATAGAATAATTTGTGTCTGATGTGTCAAGGGAGCTAATTAAATTTGCAGGTTCATTTTTTAAAGCGGATCTGAGATAACATAATTTTTGAACATCTGTTAAATCTGAATTATTATGTATAATTGTTACAAAAGTGTCATGAAAGGTGCGCCAATTAATAAAACTGCCATCAAAAGATGGGATTGTGAGTTTAGGTAATTTAACGTTAGCCGATTTGGCCGTTTGGGAAACATTTGCTATTTCAGTTGGCGGTTTTCTAAGATTCACTAATTGTTGACCTTGAGATAATAATGAATAGTAATTGTTTTCAAATTGTTCCCTTTCTTCTAAATTATCCTCACAATCTGGGTTTAATCTATCTAATTGATTTTGAATGTCGTCAAATTGGTCATATATTAATTGAAATTTAGCTAATCTTTGTTGCAGGTTAATGAGGTCTGTTTCTGCAATATTATCAGGAGATAAACCATTAATGAACCTTTGAAATAAAGTTACCTTTGTCTTAAAATTTCCGCGTTTGTAATGCAATTCTTTAATTTTTTCAGTATTATTGGAATCGGGCATTGTTAGTAATGTTATTGTGTCGAAGCCTTGAAGGATTAAAAATAGGTAAATAAGGAATTCTTACTTGATGTTATGGTAAGCTTGCCAGGTAGATGAATGGATGCACTTTTCCTTTTCTTTGTTGTTGGATGTTGTATCGATGGATTTGTATTTGGACTGCCGATGAAATTGTAATAATTGACTGGTAACCACTCACGATTCGCGTTATTGTGACTAAATTTGATTGCGTTTGAATGTTTTAACCGGACATCCGGCTCGAAGGACCATTGTTAATTTAACTTATCGAGTGCCTATTAAACTGAATAAATAAAATACTTGCTGTAATGTAAAATTTATTACAATTCAACTGCTCTGAGGCAGATTCAGTTAGACACTAAATTTACATTATTTTCTGCAATACAGGTAAACAAGAAGGGGGGATTTTACCAATAACCAGTTTTCTTTGGTTAAGTATTAACA
>NW_022171151.1:0-787 GCF_008802855.1 Photinus pyralis | reverse complement strand
AATAGACCAAATATGCACTTGCTTTGATTTACACTGAGTATTATTGCCCTAAAGGGCACCTTTTAAAATATTTCGCAACGTTGTTGTGGTGCGCGTAAAAACCTGCGATTAGAATCCGAGCTTCACAACGGCTTCAATCGCACTCATTAAAATTTACCGTCCCTCTTTCTTCGGCCAAAGTAAATTCCCTCTATTCTAAATTTAAACTTACAACAAATGATACCTACGTTTACAAAATCTAATATACATTATATACAGCTAATTACAAAATTTTAATACTTTACGCCCTGGCCGAAAATCATTATGTGTAAATGAAAATATTCATACCCATTACATAATTATTGTCATCGGAACTCAGATGGCGGTCTCCGAGACTTTGTTGGTAATGATATAGGTATTAAATTAAGGCCCGTAGAAAAACCAGAAAGCTCTGAAGTCATGCTCACTACTATTGATATTTGAACCTAACGAAGTGCAAGATTAAATTCTTCAAATAATCTTCAATGGATCCCAAAGAACAAATGGATATTCAAGTGCAACAACTTGACTAACAAATACACTTGTTTAAATGGATAAGGCGTACTCTTAATCCTTAGAAACGTTTTTTTAAAATTAATTCTCAGTATAAACCCACCTACACGAAGTTATTCAGTACAGGTTCTGGGGTGCTATTCTTGACCTCACTCGAATTGGTTCGTATTCGTTTTAAAACGATGTATGAAAATTCGCATACGACTATCATTTGCTATTCATGTGTAGCCTTCGTAACGCTTGTAATTTCAATTCG
>NW_022171150.1:0-623 GCF_008802855.1 Photinus pyralis | reverse complement strand
CAAATATAGCAAACGAGCTTCTGGGTCACTGAACATTTAATCAGTTCTTCCTTGGGTGATGATAAACAAAATACTGAAAACAGAATTGGAAAATTCGAAATCGTTTGGGAGTTATCTTGTCCACAGACGGATGGATAGAAAGTCCAAAATCATGAACTCGGTAGGAGCTCGTTAATAAACTGCACCAATACGAGCAACGAGCGATAAAGTACCCCTCTAAATTTTGCTATGTTTTGGTTTTTGCTGGAGAAAAACGTTCGTGTAAACGTCTTTCTAGTTGCATCAACAAAGTAAGAACTCTGTACTTTTGTCCTTTCCATATTAAGTATGTTGAAATTTAACCAACCGAATCTACAAAGAAATAGCGTCCCAAATTTAGGCAAAGAAGGCTTTTCCAAGGATATATGTCGCAGCGCCATGGGAAGAAGAGATCAAACCTAGAATTGACGTGTTTTTGAAATAAGTCCTCTTAGATGCGCCACCCATGTATTACACATTGTATAGCATACAAATTAAAGAAATAATAATGGGATACAAACGAGAGAGTTTTTTTCGACGTGAGAGGCCGTCGGCAGCTGTCAGATTTTCCGGCCGCTCACTGTATCCAAAATTTAATAACAAAA
>NW_022171149.1:0-632 GCF_008802855.1 Photinus pyralis | reverse complement strand
TTTGGACTTTCATTTATTTCTATATGTTGCACATTTGATAACAAATATAATTAAAACTTGTTTTGCTCTCATTTCTAGCTTCTATTTCAGAATAGTGAAGTGAGAAAGATAAACGCTATGAGTAAGAGAAAGAGATAGCGAATCAAATTAATCAGAGGAAATTCCCAAAAATCAAACACCAATTTTTAATTAATTAATCAAATCAAAACACCAATTCCCAGAAATTAATCAAATTTCCAAGAAATAACCCAAAAACACCCTCGCAACAATACAAATTAATGATAATCAAGTGACAAGTCAACCAGAGCAAACTGCTGAGCTTCTAGCAGACCAATTTCAAAAAGCTAGCAGTACGTCGATATAAGTCGATAAATCTAATTTAGATACACGTTGTAAGACAGCCTTTAATATCTTCAGAGTGCTAGCCAACTCCAAATGCGGTGCTGAAACGGTTTCTTTATCGACAACTGAACCTAATACATGGCACTAAGCGAGGCAGCAAAAGAAGCCATATACTTAAGAAACCTTTTATATGAAATAACAGGCAAATTGAATTGTATTAATAGTTCTAACGATAACCAAAGTTCTCAGAAGCTTAACAATCCCGTTTACCATGATACATTGAAGCATAT
>NW_022171148.1:0-4135 GCF_008802855.1 Photinus pyralis | reverse complement strand
TAGTATGTTATCAAAAATCTCTAAACCTTCCCCATATAGTTTTATTCGTTGAAGTTTTTAAAAATAACAGCGACTATAGTTTCGGCGTACTGCCATCATCAGGCGATGTGAAAGTTAACAGGAAAACGGTAAATTACAAACGTTGAAGACGAATAAGACGAACATGTTGTTTTTTTTAATTATTAACTGGCCGAAGCCAAGTGAAAAAACCTGAAGGGTGGTTAAAACGGAAAGGTTGTCCTAAGTTTCAAGACGAATTATTATCAAGCCTTGTTAAGACAACCAACCGGAGGGTTGAATTTTTACATTAAAGGTTGAAAGTTGGATTAACCTAAAAATGAACAAAGTTTTAGATTTAAAAATAACTTATCTAAAAGGTACTTACTTACAAATTTCAAAAGAACGGGGGGAAAAAATAAACTTATAAAAGTATTGAAACTATTAAGATGACTACATATTTAAATTATTTAAGTAAAGTTTAAATTCGAGATCATGCATGATCTTTCCCCCCGTTCTTTTGAAATGTGTTAATCCAACTTTCAACCTTTAATGTAAAAATTCAACCCCCCCGGTTGGTTGTCTTAACAAGGCTTGATAATAATTCGTTTTGAAACTTAGGACAACCTTTCCGTTTTAACCACCCTTCAGGTTTTTTCACTTGGCTTCGGCCAGTTAATAATTAAAAAAACAACATGTTCGTCTTATCCGTCTTCAACGTTTGTAATTTACCGTTTTCCTGTTAACTTTCACAGTAAGTACTAGCTCTTAATGTTTTCAAATTTGCTATATTGTGATACACTTCTATAGTCGCCTGATGATGGCAGTACGCCGAAACTATAGTCGCTGTTATTTTTAAAAACTTCAACGAATAAAACTATATGGGGAAGGTTTAGAGATTTTTGATAACATAATATATTTCAACCCCATTTCGAGGAACGATGGATCCAACTCAAAAAAAAAAAGCAAAAATAATCCTTGAATGCGTTTACAATTGACTGAGGTGTATTAAAAGTACAATCATTAAGAAACATTTTACCTGACCAAAATCGTTTAGGATCTTTGCTGATTGAGTATTCAATACTGCTAACATAATTTTTATAGGATATAGAGGACATAATTTTAATCTTAGATCGAAGTCTTTTGAATTCAGCATACGCAAAGTTACTTTTAGAGTTCTTATATTTATTGAAAAAATAATTTTTAAGCTTGAGGTTCTGTATGATTTCCGTAGTAAACCAAGGTGGGTAAGATAACTTTTTGCTAGATCTAAATTTAGGGACATGTATATCAAAAATCGAATAAAGTACACTATAACAATTTGAACAGGCAACATTAACATCACTGCACTCGTTAAGGAAGTTCCAGTTTACATTTAAAAGATCGTGGTACAACTGCGATAAATTTGCTTTTGCAAAATTATACACTTTGCAAGACGCGTTGATGGGAAATATAGCCGAAGATTTATAGGTAAGTTGTAAAGTAAAATCCAAAGCAGGGTGGTATACATCTTCCTTAATTAAAGCGAAATCATCGTGCTCAACATGGTGGCCCTATGGTGGCATGGTCCATCGTGGCTTTCTGAAGATTCAACTGTTTGGCCTATTTCTAAGGAGAGTACTCCCAGTTTACCAGAATTTAAAGTAGTGACAAAAACATATATTTCAACCTGTTCGTTGTCATTTGATTTTGACAAGTACTCCGATCTTAGTAAGATGGAGCGGATTGTGGCATACTGCCTCAGATTTAAAAATAATAGCCTTAAACCAAGGGAGGAAGGTCTCACTGGACCGTTGCGTGCTGCTGAAATTAAGGCGCATTCTTTTGTTTAATAAAAATTGCCCAAAATGTGTCATTCAGTAATGAAATCAAGCAGCTCAAACAAAGCAAACCAATAAAATCAACTATAATAGTCACATTCAAAGTTTGACCCCATTCTTGGACTCTAAGGGTCTAATACGTGTTGGAGGCCGTCTAAGTAATTCAAAATATAGGTTTGACAAATGTCATCCTGTATTAATTTGTGGAAAACATAGACTAGCTAAATTAATATTCGCACGTGAACATATACGTTTAGTGCATGCTAGACCTCAGCAAATGTTAGCCGCAATTCGCGAACGTGTTTGGGTCACTGCCGGAAGAAATATTGCCAAGCAAATAGTGCATCAATGTGTAAAATGCTTTCGCGCAGCACCAAAAGAAATAAATCCTATAATGGCCAATTTGCCTCTCGCAAGGGTACAGCCCTCATTTCCTTTTCAAACCACGGGTGTTGATTATGCTGGCCCACTACATATACGTGATCGTAAAGGCCGTGGTTTTAAGACCTCAAAGGCTTATATTTGTATTTTTATTTGTTTCGTCACGAAAGCTGTGCACATCGAACATCGAACTAGTAACTAGCTTGTGTACTGAAGCCTTTATTTTAGCACTCAGACGTTTTATTGCACGTAGGGGAAAACCCAATAATATATACTCCGACAATGGAACTTGCTTTGTTGGTGCGAAGTCAGAACTAAAGGAATTGCAAAATTTTCTCAGCGCTAGTAAAAATATTACATCTGACAAAATGAGCAATAAGGAAATTAATTGGCATTTCATACCCCCACGGTCACCCCATTTTGGCGGGTTGTGGGAGGCTAGTGTGCGCTCTTGCAAGCATCACTTAAAACGTGTAGCGGGGAATGATTCATTGACGTATGAAGAAATGTATAGTTTATTGGTTCAAATTGAGGCAATCATGAATTCTCGACCCATGTCGCCCATGCCATCTGACCCTAATGATCTTAACCCCCTTACCCCCGCTCACTTTATGATAGGAAGATCCATGGTGGCTGCTCCGGATCCAGACGTTTTGGGCATTCCAGAGGGTAGACTATCTCTTTTCCAACGGATACAACAATTAAATCAGCATTTTTGGAAGCGATGGAGTAGGGAGTACATAACTGAACTTCAGCAACGCACAAAATGGAGAGCACAAGGCAGAAATTTGGAAAAAGGTGCAATGGTGTTGGTCAAGGAGGACAATCTCCCGACGTCATTGTGGAGGATCGGCCGAGTAGTTGAAGTATATCCAGGACCTGACGGAATAAATCGAGTTGCCGTTATTAAAACAATCAACGGGAACATCAAGAGAGGATTCGCAAAAATTTGCCCGCTTCCCATATATGACAACACAACAACTTCAACCGATAGTGAAGTGATTTAAAGTTTTAGTGTTAGCAGAGGTCACAATGATCGTTCTTTTTTGTTAACAAACAACTGGGTTTTATGTTTCCAGGCCACAGGCTGCTTATAATTAGGACAAATATTAAGTTTTTCTCCAACCACCTGAATAAGACGCTATTTTGTTATACTTTTTGGTCAAAAAAATGGGCGATTTGGGGAGTCGTCAGTATCACCATGGTAACTGTCCAAAAAGTAGGTACTTTTCGGACTAGTCCGCAAAAGTAATTTGACCAATCAAAAAATTACAAATAGTTGTCATTGTCCTGTCATTCAGAACATGACTCGAGATGTCACTTTAACAAAAACCGTAAACATGTCTATTTTTATATTAAAATCAGCACTTGCACATCAACTTTCAACAAGATCGAAATAAATGTCAACTTTCTATAGGAAGCGCTGTCAAGACTTGTTTAGACGTGCAAGATTTTATTGCAGGAATGACTTGCCTGAAAGTTTTCGACTTGCTGGGCTGAGCTCTTCTAAAAAAAATGCGTTTCCGTGACTCGGAATGTTGGTGGACGACGCTGACGCGTCGTCCACCACCACTCTTCCTCGTCCCGGAAACGTGCATTTTTCGTACTTGTGAAACAAATAACTATTGTTTGCATATTATTAGAGTTAATTTGATCAATTATATTTAACTTGTTTGTTTGAAAACCGCACTGTTTTCAAGGTGGGCGGTATATGTTAAGGAAATGAATGTATAGTTTTTGTGTTCACCCTGTGTGTAACATTTTTGTCATACTGTAAATTGCCAGTTTTGTGCGGACTTTTTCTTGCGCAGGATGGAGGGAGTGGAGGAGCATGGCAATTGTAATAAAAACATGGTAGCAAGAAGGTTGTTTTAATATATTGTCACGAGAAGCCATTCGTTTTAAGCCGAAATTAACAAAATCATACAGTCCACTCA
>NW_022171147.1:0-12101 GCF_008802855.1 Photinus pyralis | reverse complement strand
TTGCATATGTGGACGTATAAAAGGCACTGCTTCCATAAAATTGTTTTTATGAGCCTACATATAGTTCCCTGCACTCAGAGAGGAGCAAATGAGGTCTGGTATAACAATTATTAAGGCCACACGTTACCAAAAGTGTTTGGGACACTTATTAAATAATTTTAGGCAAAAAAGGGCGCATCCATTACTTTACACAAATGGGCTATCCAAGGTCACAATTTCCAAAAAACGCTTTTTTGCAAATTTCATTACAAAATTGTGTGCAACCTATTAAATTGCGTATGGGGACGTATAAAAGGCACTGCTTCCATAAAATTGTTTTTATGAGCCTACATATAGTTCCCTGCACTCAGGGAGGAACAAATGAGGTCTGGTATAACATTTATTAAGGCCACACGTTACCAAAAGTGTTTGGGACACTTATTAAATAATTTTAGGCAAAAAAGGGCGCACCCATTACTTTACACAAATGGGCTACCCAAGGTCACAATTTCCAAAAAACACTTTTTTGCAAATTTTATTAAAAAATTGTGTGCAACCTATTAAATTGCATATGTGGACGTATAAAAGGCACTGCTTCCATAAAATTGTTTTTATGAGCCTACATATAGTTCCCTGCACTCAGAGAGGAACAAATGAGGTCTGGTATAACATTTATTAAGGCCACACGTTACCAAAAGTGTTTGGGACACTTATTAAATAATTTTAGGCAAAAAAGGGCGCATCCATTACTTTACACAATTGGGCTACCCAAGGTCACAATTTCCAAAAAACACTTTTTTGCTAATTTTATTACAAAATTGTGTGCAACCTATTAAATTGCGCATGCGGACGTATAAAAGGCAATGCTTCCATAAAATTGTTTTTTATGAGCCTAGTTCCCTGCACTCAGAGAGGAACAAATGAGGTCTGGTATAACATTTATTAAGGCCACACGTTACCAAAAGTGTTTGGGACACTTATTAAATAATTTTAGGCAAAAAAGGGCGCATCCATTACTTTACACAATTGGGCTACCCAAGGTCACAATTTCCAAAAAAACACTTTTTTGCTAATTTTATTACAAAATTGTGTGCAACCTATTAAATTGCGTATGCGGACGTATAAAAGGCAATGCTTCCATAAAATTGTTTTTTATGAGCCTACATATAGTTCCCTGCACTCAGAGAGGAACAAATGAGGTCTGGTATAACATTTATTAAGGCCACACGTTACCAAAAGTGTTTGGGACACTTATTAAATAATTTTAGGCAAAAAAGGGCGCATCCATTACTTTACACAAATGGGCTACCCAAGGTCACAATTTCCAAAAAACACTTTTTTGCAAATTTTATTAAAAAATTGTGTGCAACCTATTAAATTGCGTATGTGGACGTATAAAAGGCACTGCTCCCATAAAATTGTTTTTTATGAGCCTACATATAGTTTCCCTGTAGTCAGAGAAGAACAAATGAGGTCTGGTATAACATTTATTAAGGCCACACGTTACCAAAAGTGTTTGGGACACTTATTAAATAATTTTAGGCTAAAAAGGTCGCATCCATTACGTTACACAAACGGGATACCCAAGGCCACCATTTTCAAAAAACACTTTTTGTAGATTTCTGCGTTTCTGGTAATTATCCCCAAATTTCATTCAAATCGAGATGCTTGATGCACCGATTTCGAAATTTCATGCATAAATAGCTAATTAATGAGTTATAAATGTCGGGCACGTGTCAATATTAGCATCGCGGATAGTCGGTAAAAACGTACAGATTCTTTTTTTCGAATTGATTACCGCTACTCGACGTTAGTATAGATAAAATCTCCAACATGAATTATAACATAAAAATTAACTCCGTCACCAACACGGTAGTATAATACAGATATTGTTCACGAGCGCTGGAATGCAGATCACATCCTGTTTCAGATTACCATCCTGAATTAAGTCCACTGACCTATTTATTTTTCTAACTGCAAACGTAATAAGTTGTAGTAGTTAGTAGTTAGCAAATAAGCTGTCATCATATCCAAGGATTTTTGTATAAGACAAGATCAATAAATGGGTCCAGAACACAAGTAATTCGCGTACTTTAGGTACTACATTATAGGACTTAATACTTAATATACATTTAGAACACTTTGTATGAATTAAAAAATGTACTATTGTTTGCGTTTTGCCCGTCCATCCGTCTGTCTGTCCGTCCATCCGGGCCCACTTCTGCGGATTTGAACTACTTTTAGCGGAATTGTTCTAGAGTCCTGGATTTTTTTTGCAATAGGTAACCTATACTTTGAAGGTGTGCCAGACAGCCATCAAATATTGTTGTTTTAAGAAGAGTCCCCCTTAAATTTCATTTAAATGTTTCTATAAATAAAAAAGTTGGCACTGCGCATGCGCAAAACTAAAACTTTGAAAGTGTCGTTACATTTACTTTTATTCCTAGCGCTTAAGTATTAAATTTCATTTAAATACTTTCGTAAACAAAAAAGTTGGCCCCGCGTACGCTCAAAACCAAATTTTGATACTGGCGTTAGACTGGCTTTTATTCCAAGTGCTAATGTATCAAATTTTATTTAAATTGCTGCGTAACACAAAGTATTGAAACCATTGTCATCGAAAGCACACAAAATGTCGAATCTGCCTATTGAAGCACGTCCACAGAAAGAGAGGAGTTAAATAAGTAAAATAAAGTTTCAAAGAAATATTACCATACATAAGACAGTTGGCTATGAGCAGTCTGTGCACTTGTGCAGTCACTGCGCGTGCCCACATAATTTTTACTATGTGCGAAATGGTTACCTTTACTAGAAGCATCTGTGGTTAAAATTTCAAAGAAATATCTCCATAAATAAGAAAGTTGGCATTGCGCAGGATGCCCACACATCACTGCGCATGCCCACACATAATTTTTACTATGTTGCGAAATGTTTGCCTTTACTAGAAGCATCTGTGGTTAAAATTTCAAAGAAATACCTCCATAAATAAGAAAGTTGGCATTGCTCAGTATCCACACATCACTGCGCATGCCCACACATAATTTTTAATATGTGCGAAATGTTTGCCTTTACTAGAAGCATCTGTGGTTAAAATTTCAAAGAAATATCTCCATAAATAAGAAAGTTGGCACTGCGCAGTCACTGCGCATGCCCACACATAATTTTTACTATGTGCGAAATGGTTACCTTTACTAGAAGCATCTGTGGTTAAAATTTCAAAGAAATATCTCCATAAATAAGAAAGTTGACATTGCGCAGGATGCCCACACATCACTGCGCATGCCCACACATAATTTTTACTATGTGCGAAATGTTTGCCTTTACTAGAAGCATCTGTGGTTAAAATTTCAAAGAAATATCTCCATAAATAAGAAAGTTGGCATTGCGCAGGATGCCCACACATCACTGCGCATGCCCACACATAATTTTTACTATGTGCGAAATGTTTGCCTTTACTAGAAGCATCTGTGGTTAAAATTTCAAAGAAATACCTCCATAAATAAGAAAGTTGGCATTGCTCAGTATCCACACATCACTGCGCATGCCCACAGAATTTTTAATATGTGCGAAATGTTTGCCTTTACTAGAAGCATCTGTGGTTAAAATTTCAAAGAAATATCTCCATAAATAAGAAAGTTGGCATTGCGCAGGATGCCCACACATCACTGCGCATGCCCACACATAATTTTTACTATGTGCGAAATGTTTGCCTTTACTAGAAGCATCTGTGGTTAAAATTTCAAAGAAATATCTCCATAAATAAGAAAGTTGGCATTGCGCAGTCACTGCGCATGCCCACACATAATTTTTACTATGTGCGAAATGGTTACCTTTACTAGAAGCATCTGTGGTTAAAATTTCAAAGAAATATCTCCATAAATAAGAAAGTTGGCATTGTGCAGGATGCCCACACATCACTGCGCATGCCCACACATAATTTTTAATATGTGCGAAATGTTTGCCTTTACTAGAAGCATCTGTGGTTAAAATTTCAAAGAAATATCTCCATAAATAAGAAAGTTGGCATTGCGCAGTCACTGCGCATGCCCACACATAATTTTTACTATGTGCGAAATGGTTACCTTTACTAGAAGCATCTGTGGTTAAAATTTCAAAGAAATATCTCCATAAATAAGAAAGTTGGCATTGCGCAGGATGCCCACACATCACTGCGCATGCCCACACATAATTTTTACTATGTGCGAAATGTTTGCCTTTACTAGAAGCATCTGTGGTTAAAATTTCAAAGAAATACCTCCATAAATAAGAAAGTTGGCATTGCTCAGTATCCACACATCACTGCGCATGCCCACACATAATTTTTAATATGTGCGAAATGTTTGCCTTTACTAGAAGCATCTGTGGTTAAAATTTCAAAGAAATATCTCCATAAATAAGAAAGTTGGCATTGCGCAGGATGCCCACACATCACTGCGCATGTCCACACATAATTTTTACTATGTGCGAAATGTTTGCCTTTACTAGAAGCATCTGTGGTTAAAATTTCAAAGAAATATCTCCATAAGTAAGAAAGTTGGCATTGCGCAGTCTGCGCAAAATATGGAGTTAAATAAAACTGATCGAAATGTACTAATATAGACCATAACAGCTATCAATTAGCGAAAACCCGAAGTCTCTAGGTGGCCCAGGGGCCGAGATCTCGATGGAACGGACGGACAGACGGAAACACGAGCACATAAGCAGCTGTACCACAACTTCATTGTGGAAGTTGTGGTTTACGCTAAAAAGTTGACGCTGCGCAAAACCAAATTTTGATCCTGGCGTTAGACTGGCTTTTATTTCAAGTGCCCATGTATCAAATTTTATTTAAATGCCCCTATAAATAAAAAAGTTAGCGCTGCGCAAAACCAAATTTTGATACTGGCGTTAGATTTGCTTTTATTCTCAGTGCCTAAGTATCAAATTTCATGCAATTCGGTTCATAACTAACGGTGATGTCAAAAGGGCCTTGCTTATTTTGTATTCACGAACTCACTATCTACAAGTTTGGCAGTTACCGTGTTCACGGACAACATCGACTCTCCTATAAAGCATCGCTTTGTTTTCGCGGATAATCACAAAACCTGGAATTCAGAAGATTAGTTACTTTCTCGAATCTGTCCTTTAGGCAACACATATTGCTTGTATCTAACATAAATATCGGTACTCACCGCAATATAATTATACGTATATGTCAACGGAACTACGAAGTGTACTTGTTGCAATACACGTTTCCCGGGTTTTTTACGCAAGCGGTGTAGCCAAATCTACATTGCCATAAGTACGGGTGTATAAATATATATATATATATATATATATATATAATATATATATAATATTATATATATATATATTCATTATATCATACGGTTGCATAATGAAAATTAGAAATATATATATATATATATATATATTTATTTCTAATTTTCATTATGCAACCGTATGATATAATGAACGATTTAGATGTGCAGTACAGGGAGGCAATTTGAGTATGATTACGTATTAGGAGTAGAAAAACAATCATAACACAACCACCATGTTGTATTCCTTTTTGGCATATCACATTTGCCTCGTAAAAAATGCTTTCAGCGGCAAATGTGATACATCAATTTGGAGTAATTGTGATATATGATATACATTTACCCCGTTTTAGATAATCGTGGTGCTAACATATATTAAAAAGAAAAGTGCAACCGATGTTAATTATACCATATACAAAGAAGATTCAACTTTGGCGGCAATGGAAGTGAAGGCGGAGTGAATGGCTGGATATGGAGCCTCCAAACAATACGAGTACCTTATGTAAACACTTTACAATACGAGTAGAATTAAAGGTACCTGGGCAAAGATAAAAGAGAGTAAAGGCGCCCAACAAATGTTCCAATGGACCAAGAGCTAAAATTGGCTAAAGGATTAAGAACCATAGAAAAATAGGTATTCGGTGTGTCGAGGAACGAATTATTGGAAGTTGTTGGAAATTTTGTAGCGGTAAATAAAATAAAAACAACTTTCTCTGGGGAGGATTGGTTCCTCAGCAGCGTCACAATTGCCTCAAGATCCCGCAAAATGTAGAATATGCAAGGAAGAAGGCGATAGACCCTTTCATAATATATGCTTATTTTGACCTAAGAAAAAAATTATGTAAGATTTTCCAAAAAGAAGCTCGAGGATATGCCAATCACAGAATCAATTAACAACTGTAATTAATTGATGGGAAGTAATCGGCCTTCGTTAGGGTTAAATCGGTGGTGTTGAAGGTAATTACGTTCATCGTGGCCTAATTTACCCTAACAAACACCACCGAATTAACTACTGTATTTGAATCATTGTGCATTTTTTTATTTTAAGTTTGATTAAAAGCGTCAGTTTACCTCTTTGATCGTGAACTATCCAAAAACTATATCACTACCCCACTTCACCCTTAAAAATGAAAACATTTACATGAACTTCTCACCATCAATAATGTGCTGTCATGCAATCACGCTGGTAGTCGAGTATAAAAAACAAAATAATGGTATCGTACGTACAACCATTGTGTATATGCAATGGTACAACCTACCTAGTAATTTTATTAGCATCATCCAAAATATAGCTTTATCTACTTTTGGGTTTCAATTTAAACGTAATGTAATAATAATAAAGTTCAGGAATGTACATAGTTCGCTGCGGTTAGTTTGACTAAACTTTCTACGGGCTCGCTATTATTTTTCCTTTACATTAAACGTTAAAGTTTGAAAGTCGCTTCCAGTATGATAAAAGAAGTTTAACAAAGTCTCACAAACTGAGAACTTTCCCAATAAGTACATTTTATCGACTTATCTCCTTTATGATAGATCCTACACCGTTTTTAATTGTATAGTTTTTTATTTTGATAAAAGTACAACAAATATCTTCTCCAAGTTAGCTATCTTGGAAATTAAAAATCTTTTTCCGAGACCGGACATATGACATCCACTTTATTGTTTGTAGTTTAGTTAAATGAAACCGCCGTCCACATGTTGATATTGACAGCTTAAATTATCAAGTTTGGAGGATGTTATCGACACATACAATCCGCTGCTAATTGTAAGGCATGTATCATGATAAGCTGCCATTTACAGACTTTCAAAAAATCCTCGTGTTCAGTCTGAAAATCGTACCTTAGCATTATTTGGTACGTGCACTACTATAATTTTAACGACAATTCCAGTAAGCTTGCCTAAATATCGGCAAATCCCAAAAAAATTAATTTAAATAAGACGTTTGAATTGAATGAAATCTGCAGGTGTGACCCTTTATTAAATTTTATTTACTAAAGATTATTGTTTCGGCGTAATGTTGTATACGGTTGTGCAGTGATTATTAACAAAACAAATGATAATTTCATCATACGTGTCTTACGAAGGATGGATGTGGAACATGATGAGCGAACCAAAGAGAGATGTGGTCATTCAGCTTTCGTCTTCGAGAATTGACGTTTGAAAAATGAGAAGCCCAGTTAGTTCTTTCCTTTTTCAAGCACCTTTTTAATTTAGAATTACGTCATCGCCACGAAGCTTTGCAGAATTTGCAATCGAAACATTCCTTTAGGGGTAGCTAGAGGCCAAAGACCTTTTTTAAAAAAAATTCGGAGCGCGTACGATACGAGCGGGAGAAGTGTTTGTATACCGCCGGTATTTGGTCGTCTGTCGAGTTTCGTCGTAAGGTAGTTCCCCCCACAGAAGACGTTGGGAAATTACGAATGCGTATAGCGACAGAAGTTAGTACGAAGGAAAACGCGTAATTTACATTTGCTTATGTTCAAATCAAATTGTCCGTGTGTTTTCGAACCCAATACATTTTGAGGTTAATGTTAGTTTCAGCACAGATATAAACAAACAACAGATTGTGCTAACCTTATGCATTGCATGGGTAACACATTTAGGGAAAGTGGCACATTTTCTTTTTTCAGTTGTGTTGTGGAATTGATTTGTTTACTTACTGTGGCATAAATTTAACGAGGTACCTACATCTTTTTCAAGTTGTGACTGACTCTGAGGTATTAATTTCATTTCTCCATGAGACTTGTAATAGGTGGTCGCTTAGCCGCTTGAACATTTTTTTAATTTGCATTTTATTCAACATAGGAAAATTTACGCATATATCGCTTCATAGCGAACGTGATCAAAAGTACGTCTGGAAATAAAAGTCGATATCAACGATAAAGGTATGCCTTTTCGAGATAAAACGTTGGTTAGACCGGATTGTAAGGGGGGTTAGGCAGATGAGGAGTTAATTTGTATATGGTAATGTTACTTTCGCATAATTGCGATTATTTCGCGAGCGGTGATATCATGTATCAACGGAGAGCTGGCCTAAAAAAATGTTAGTTGTTACATTGCTGATTTTTGTTGTTGTAACTAAATGCAAATGTTCAGCATAGCGGAATACTTAGAAGCTACAGGTAACTTAATCAAATCTCATTTACAGGCAGCAAGATAAATACATTAGCTAACGGAATTACCTTGCGTTAACACTATAATGACAAAGGCAAAAGATAAATTAAACGGCAAGTTACAGTTGACTGGGCTTTAGGAACTTCTACAGTTTATGTAATCAATTGCAGAGCAATTCATCACGACCGACGGTAGCAAAAATGTACAGCAACGGAAGACACAACAAAAGCTATTACAGTTTACCTGCACTTTGGCAGTTGCAGAACGTCTGATCGTAAATACCAAGTGTTAGATGAGTTCCAGCTCAGCAGACATATTAATTATAGATTGGCGAACTCGTTTAAGCATTTCATTTGAGAACGGTACTACATCGATACAACCAAAGACTACTTGCCAAAATCAGACTTAATTCCAATTAATTCAAACTTACGTACCCCAGTAATAAATGGGTTTCGGATTGCGATAGAGGTAAAACAATAAAATAATACAATAATGGCATAACCTAAAGTGTTAACCTAAGTGTTAACAAAGAGGTAAACTAACTTTACCTAAAGAGGATACAGCCGTGTCCCATTCAAATCAACATTTTTCGCTAAGATCGACTTGTCATTTCAATGACACAAAAGTGATCTAATCTCAACTACTCCTAACACACTAAGAACGCATTTAGTCAGTTGCAGAAACCAAGAAAACATTCAACGGAACGTTACAACTTCAGCACACGTGAAAAAAACGCAGAAAGCTTAGAATCTCTTCAACATTTAATTTCTGAGCGAGAAAGGACACCTTCAGCGTCCACAAGTAAACAATTGGCAGAGTCAAACAATGTTTGTAAGCAAAAGAAAGCAGTTCCAACGTGCCCCAAAAAAGAAAATGCAGCGTACAAACAATAGAAAACAGAATTCTGAAATCCCAACACCGACACCATGCTTGAAATCAAAGAAAACAAAAAGAAAAGAAAAAACCAACCGACACAGAAGAAGGGGAATAGAATAGTGAAACAGAAAATGGTTCAAAGTTCTAGTGGGTATAGCGTGTCAGATAAAGACCTATGCCAAGATGACGAAAAGGATGAAATGAGTGATATTTCTGAGCATGTCAAGTACATACTTTCTGGCGAAAAAGGAAAAATGAATTATGGTACAGAGCACATCTTTTGGTTTTTGGTCTCACTAGGATTGCAGTGGCGTTAATGACCCCAATGGGTATGTTGATTTATTAATTTCGCTCGCTGGAGGGAAAGATGACGCAACATTGTATTTTAAAAAAACTACCCTATAATCGATTACGCGATTGAGATAAATAAAAAAGCGCCATTGTTGTTGGTCGTAGTCGCGACCAGTTGTCGTATTGCTTTCGGGTTGGTTCAGGTGGCACTGTTTAGATTTTAATCCCCCAGACTAATAGTCACCATATCAAAGTAAGGGAAGATTTATTCTCTACAATATGTCAGAATAAGATTAGAATACAACTTGTACTACAATAACTACTTACTAAATTTAGTGCCCTGAAAACCGGTTCACCAATATTCAAAAAACGCAATATTTGACGGTAAATATATGTCGACTAACAAAATTAATAATTCATGCAATTTTTTAACAAAAAGTAAATGATCTGCTCGACAACAACCATAGTCTCCCATGCCATGTCCCTCAGTTTTTGTATAAGTGTCAGTATGTCGTAACACTGCTTTTCTGTTATAATTTGAAATTCCTACATTGAAAGAATCTTACAAATTAGATTACGCTGCAAATAATTTCATATAATAATACAAATTACATTAATACGAATAGACGGAAAATGTATCCTTGCTGTTAAAATCTACAGAACGAATTAGGACATAATCTGCACGAAAATATCTAGCTAAGTATGCAATTACCCGAAAATCCTGGACGTGGCCCGTCCAGTCGCTCTAAATTGAGGGAAGCTTAATTAGGAGAGTTAATTGCTTAGGAACTAGTCGAAAGCATCTGGATTGTATCATGACTGATTGCTTTCCTTGCTGATAACGATTGACAGCTAGGTTCCCATTCTATTCGGTATTTGTTAATGAGACTAGTCCGTCACCACATTCTGTACCTATATTTGGGTATTATACGTTTGCTTGCAAAAAAATAAAGTAATTACATATATTCCGTCCCTATTGTAATCTCACTATGTAAATTACAACCTACGCAGTAAACAGTGCTTTCATGATGAAAGGAACAACTTCATTTACAAGTCCGGTTGTTATGCTCCGGAAAAGTCCTCGGACACGTTAATTTGTATTTCACAAGTAAGAAGTCTATACTTAATGTTTAAATGGAACATTCCGTAACTTGTGGCTACGATGCCTACATCTTGAATCCTTTTCTTATACTATATGCCTAATGCCGATGGTTTGGATACCTATGTAACAGAATAATGAAACATGCGACATGAAATAACTTCCGTACATATGTGATTGAAAATGTACAATTTGAAACAATTTACAGACTTCAAAAACACCTTGAAGTAAATAGATTGAGCAAATGCAGTAAGTGATTATGGTTTCACGTTGCACGTTTGAATGGTCTATTGCGTTATGTAGTCAACTCTTAGTATGTATCGATTTCTTTTCTCCATTACGTAGAACTTCATAATAATAATAATAATATTTATTTGCCCAACAGATATACATCCACTTATTGGACAAAGCCATATTACAAAACAAAATACATTTAACAGGCTATGACAAAATTAAAAATAATCAAAGAATAAACATACAAATAAAACTTAATCTTAATATTTTAACTGAATAGAAATAGAATTATATATATATATATATATATATATATATATATATATTGTTGTGAGACCTAACCTACACTTCTGGGAATCCCACGATTTCCCTCTAACTAGCTCAGTTTTAATTAAAATGAAAACAAAATTTTTATCCGCATCTCAAGGTCCAGCTGGATTCTGCCACCCTACAGCATTCCAACAATGACATGAATAGGAGGCTTAACCAAATCCTTAAATTCCAATATGAAACTTTACCCCCAGATTTAATAAACTTGAAACAAAGTAAGAGACGCCGACAATTACCTCTCTTTGACTCTAATAAACAAAACCTGGATTGCAATGACTGGTTTAATTTCAAACAAAAAATTGCGTAAATTTCTGTTTTACAAATTGTTACAATTTTAAACAGATAAATAACACACACAAAAAAAAAACAAATTACTCAAACATTACAAAAAAAACAAGACAAAACAAACCACTAACTACTACTTACTTTTAAAATTAGTCCGAAAAACGTATTCCGATAAAAAGAGGTATCCGTACACAATCACGTAAACCAACCACTCAAACACCGACGTCTTCTCTCTTCGGGTACCCACAAATTCAAAACTTCCGTGTTTCCGCAAAATAAAACAAAAAACAGAACGGCGACAAACTTCTTAAACTTTTCAAAAATTCTTCTTAAACGGCAAACAAAATTCAAATTAAACCTGGATCCACTACGCAAGAATCTTCCACAAAATTCAAAAATAACGTAACCGAAGAAGCGCCGGTTGGCTTTGTAACGACCAAAAAGCCCCGCTCTCTTCAAAAATTTTCTATTTAAGCCAAAAGCCCTTCTCCTTTCTTCAACATCCCGCCCGCCAATCACGCGAAGCGTCGATTTTTCAACTTCTTGCTAAACGGCACGTACGCCCGGCAATTCTGCGAAGACAACCTTATCTC
>NW_022171146.1:0-17415 GCF_008802855.1 Photinus pyralis | reverse complement strand
GCATTTTCAAATTGGATTTTCTCTTGGGTCAATTTTTGCTGTCGCAGCAATTCTATTATTAATTTGTTTTGTTCTTTGATAAAAATAATATCATTGACTAATTTTTTTTGAAGAGCTAAAAAGAAAAAATACAAGATACTATACTTTATTTAGGTACCTACCTACATAAACAAGAAGCTAGAGTTGTATTGTTGTCATTGTGTGAAGATTGTGACGTGGAAGCTATGGATTGTTCACTACTCAGATCAGGAACAGGTTCGCAGATCTCTAATTGCCTTGGAGATGGTACATGTCTTACTACTTTATACCAATAACATACGCATTAAGTAAAATAATCCAGTTTTAGGTCACACTTACTTTGTTTGTTTAAGTTAAGAGTAGGTGGCCGAGGAAACTTTGAAGTTTGTTCTTCGTCACTACTACTTGAAAGTAGTCTACGAGAAGGTGCACGTTTCCTTTTTTGAAATTTATCTTGGTCTGCATCACCTTGACTTCCAACCTCAGCCTCACTACTTTGTAGATCAGAAGTATATTCGGCCCTCGGTAACTTCCTTTTTACACGTTCATAATCGTCTGTTTGATAAAAGTATTTATTAGGGTTCTGTATACTATACTATCGATATGAAATTCATAACTTCGATCAGCATGTAAGCTGCTCTAAAGTTACTTGGGTAATTATAAACAACAGCTCAGCTTCGGTTTACGCAACTATCTATAATGTTAATGACATTATAGGTAGTTGCGTAAGCCGTGTGCTACATATCGGTGTGCTACATATCGGCCTAATCCCATTCATTACTAATTTTGTACTTCGCAATTCGTCTTGACAGTATTATGGTATGGAAAAGTGTATCGTTATGCTTCTCATGACTTAAAACCATGCAATGTGCCAAAATGCTTCCACAGTTTATTCATATTACCAGTATCTAAATTTATAAAACGTACCTGACTCAAATAAGGTGCGCCGAACGAAACAAAGCTTCCACTTGTTGTCGATTACTTGATCTTCATTTAGAAGAACCTTTTCAAATGTTTTTGACTGTTTAGTAGGTGGCCAAAACGCTTCTTGTTTGCGAGGGGTAAACCACTCTGTCCGAATAATGGCCAAGCCTCCTCCAGACTCCTCTGCAAATTCCACTAATGAAAACATTTCGCCCTGCAAATAATAATCGAGGCAAATGGTCATATTGTACGTAAATTAATTAACTAACATACTTATCAAATATTTTACATTTACCTTTGCAATCTAATTATGATTACCGCAATAAAACGTGATTCACATCAACACCCTAACCTAACATTACATTGGAATGGCGCGAATGCGTAAAAGGTGCCACGATGCCAGCTTGCTTCAATGCGCGTGTAAGATGTTGCCGTTTTCAGGTATTGTTTCTTGTACTTACTCTTTCGTGTCATTAGATTTGAATCAAATCAATTTATTTTCACGAATTTTGAATTTTGATACAATAATCAGAAGTTTTAGAATTTATTTTATCACATAAAAACATGACGTTATTGCGACCGAAAGATAACGTAAGTATATTACGTAATATTTTGGTGTTTTTGTTTACGTAATAAATACGTCCAGTTTTGGGAAATTTACGTCTTCGTTTGTAATTTACGTCACACCGACGACTTAATGACGTACTGTTTCTGCCTGGGTCACGTATGGGATTAAAATAGATACCCGTTGCGACATTACCTATGGAAATGAAATTATTCGTAAGGTATGGCATAAAAATTAAATCGAAGGTTAAGATGTAGCATTGAATTCCAATGAATTTAATAGTGCATCTTTTAATTTAAATGAACGTCGAATTATTTTGTGAATCATTTCTATGCGAATGCGATACACCGCATTAAAATACAGCGCATTTTAAATGTGCTTATACATACAATGGAAATTCGGTCTGCATAAAATGTAACGCATAAGAATAAGACACAAATTTAATGTATCAAATGAAAATGGTATGAATGAAAACTACTCTGCATGCAAATGCGCAGTTACGTTAGAGAAGGAAAGTAGCCGTAGGTCGTAGGTATGTTTTATTTGCGGTTGCGCAAAAACAAAACAGCTGTTATTGATTGTTACTTACATCGAACGTATAAATGGATTATTTATACGTTAATCAATTTTGAGAAGGCAAGCGATTTATTGGGTTATTTACTGTCGGTCACACGTGACCTTTACAGTTTTTACGTACATATTCGGTAAGTCCAATTTTACGATTCCTTTTATGATAACAGTAAACAATGAATGTAGGATTTGCACCTGCTGCGCAATATTGTTAATATAAAGCAAGAAAAAGGCCGAAGGAAATCGAAAGATGTGCAAGAGGCGCCGGGTCCCCTTAACAACAAATTGGAGGTGTACGCTGTCGCTATAAAAATAGGTAGGTAATCTCAAATTTCACTTATTCTTACCTGTAATGCAAATTGAGTGAACAGTTCTGCCGTGCCATAGTGAAACCTAGTAACTCGACCTACTACAGAAATGACATTTTTGAATTTCCTATATCTACAAACCGAGTTCTACCTAATGCTATTAAAAACATTTCAATCGAGTGAATGGTTGCGAAGTTATTAGCTATCCCAATTTAGTATGTCTAGTTGGGTATCGGATAAATTAGATAGAAAGTCTATTTACTTGGTTGATTTGGTTTTTCCTTAATACGAACCTTCTTCTTGACTATCGTAAAACCTAGTAACTCGACTTACATCATTTACGTAATGGAATTGTACAAATTTATCATTGTGGCAATTACTTACTATTGTAACATATTCATATTTACAATAATAAAACATCTTAAATCTACTAAATAAAACTAAAACGAACAAAATTCCAATAAAGTACTATCGTATATCGAGTTGTCGGGATTAAAAGTAGCAATATTGCACATGCGCAAGTATATTTACACTTGATTAATTAGAATAGACGTTATATATTTCACTTGAGTGTCGGACGTCAACCGGGTTGGAATTAAGACGTGTATCTTGTGAGTGGAGAAAATGAATCGAGGGCAAAAATTGGTAAATCTGGCCGCTGAAAGCAGGTAAGCATGTCTTATTACGTCATAGCAAGGCAGAAAATCTATTAACGAAATGTAACGTCAATTTCTTACGTACTTGAAGTGTACTATTTAGGTAAATTCTCTTATCTTCCAGAAATTATACCGTAGATGAGATTACGAGAAAATCAGTATTGGAGGAATCTCCTTCACCTATGGATGATTCAGACGAAGATCCGGATTTTGATCCAGACAAGCCCGTCAAACAAAGCGGCCGAAAAGAGATTCCGAGACATTTTACCCAAAAAGATCTTTCCTTAACGAATAATTTACATAAAAAAGAACCACAACGAAAAAAAATAAACTATGGCAGTATACTGATCAGACTATGATCTTTCCAAGTCCCGAGCCTTGGGAAAGTGAAGGTTTGAGAAATGTAAGTGATTATACCGATCTTGTGCTTCAATACTGGAAGGAGAATGTAGACAACACACCTTTAGATGTACCTGACGAAAGAAATGAAACTGTCACACGCAAAAAAACTAACAAGAACAGCAAGATTTCAAACGATAAACTAAGGTCACCATGTAAAACGAATTGTAGAAGGCGCTGTAGAGAACGAGTATCAGAAAATGAAAGGCGGAAAGTATTCGAATATTTTAATAAACTTGAATTCTCGAATAAACAATTACTTTTGGACAAATACATACAAAAAAAAGAAGTAAAATACCGGAAGGTCGATGCAGAAAAGAATAAAAAATTTACTGTTTCCTATACACTTCCCACGTTTAAAGAAGAAAATAATTCGTCTGACTCTATTGTCGCCGAAAGCAGTTCTAGATGTGGACCGATTGTTGTGTGTAAAGAAATGTTTCTTCGTACTCTTGGGAAAAAATCAGATGGGATGATCACCTGCTTCCTACAAAGGACGGCCAATGATCTTCCTAATCTTCAAGATAAACGAGGAGCGGCCCACGCCAGAAAAATGAAAGAAGTTGCGTCAGAAAACTACAATGTAATTAAAAACCATATAGAAACATACCATCCCCAGGTATCGCACTACAACATTTCTCACGCTCCACACAGAAGGTACCTTCCTCCGGATTTATCCATTCATCAAATGCACAAGGATTTTAGCTCAAAAATCAAGACTGTCAGCTACGAGACGTATAGGAAGGTTTTTGAAAAAGAAAACATTGGCTTTTCTGCACCCACGCAAGATGACTGCGGTTTGTGCGCAGTGTATAAGCAGCATGCCCATAAAACCGACGATCCTACGACGGAAACTTCTAGTCAAGAAGAGAAAGAGCAAATTGATCCAAATGTCTCTTCTAATGCGAAAAGCGATTGTGATACTTGTGAGAAATACCAATTACACAAAAAAAGATATACTATAGCTAGACAGATGTACACCAAAGACAGTTCAGGTGGTTTCGATAATGATACAGAAATATATGCCGTGGACATGCAGAAAGTTTTACTTCTACCGAAGATGTCAACCAAGGATTCATTCTTTGTTAGTAGGTTGGTGGTTTTTCATGAAACCTTTGCTAATTTGAAATCAAAAGGATACAACAAATGCATACTGTGGCACGAGGCTATAATGGGTCGAAACGCAGCTGACGTCGCGTCAGCGTACTACAACGTGGTCACGAAGTTACAGAATGAAACAAAGCACTTAATCTTCTGGTGCGATAACTGCACCTCCCAAAACAAAAATTGGACACTTTTTACGGCCTGTATTACATTTGTTAATCAAGATTGGGGTCCCGAAAGTATAACTTTTAAATACTTTGAGCCGGGGCATAGCTTCATGAAAGCTGATTCAATACATGGACAGATTGGCAAAAAGTGGAGTAAGTCAAAAGAGATTTTGGACATGGAAGACCTTGAAAAACTGATGAAGTCTGCAAATAAGTTGAATGAGGTAACAACATTAAGGTTTGACGACTTTAGAAAATTTGAGAACGGATGCATGCAGAAAAAGAAAACCAACTGTATGCCAAAATTGAATGATATTAAATCGGTACTATTTAAAAAGGGGTCCACCAAGATTTTTTATAAGTGCGAACTTGAACATGAAGAGTTCCAAGAGGCGACGGTTCTTAAACCCAAGTTTAAACCACAAATTCCCGAAAAGCAGGGCGCAGATAGGGGAATCAATACAAAAAAAAAGGAGGCTATTTCAAAAGTATTGTTGCCTTCTATGCCTTCTAGGAAGCAGATGTTTTGGCAGAACCTTCCAAATTTTGATGACAAAGAAGATCTTGGAAAGTCAAATGCAGAATTTGTTGTTTAGAGTATTATTTGTTCCTTATTTTGCTTTTTTCTAAAGGGTTCCTATTTTTTGTTTGTATTTTATATATATGATACATAGTTACGTACTTAAGTATTGTTTTGTTTAAGTTTCGTTTCACAATTTACTAATACGGAATAAACTTGTCCAAATATTTGAGCATTTAATTCATTAAATCACTTCATTTGATTGACATGATGCGTTAGCGAGATCTATGTCCACTAGTAAGTCGACTAGCTAAAAACAACAGAATTATGTTTCATTTTTTTTATGATTCATTCGACTTACTAGGTTTTACTTTCAACAATGGTGAAAAACTATAGTGATTTTGACGAGTTACTGCGATTTGTTTAGTCAAACAGGAGTAGTAAATAGAGCAACTCGACTTGCTTGCTTTTACTTTAGCATATTACCTGTCGTACCCTAACCTAGTAACTTTTTTTTTTAATTTTTTCGGTTTCTTTTCGAAAATATACACATGTTAAGTTAAAATTTGAATTCACAACAAAATTATTAATAAATTTGTTTTATATTGACATTGTGTGTGGTATAGGAACAACGTTACAAACAATTAACTTTTATAAACTTTCAACGCGTATACCCACAACTTTGAAATTTTGAGTTACTAGGTTTTACTGTGGTACGGCAGAGTTACAGGTTCGTGGGAATTAATAATGGATAAAGAGTCCAGAGATAAACCGTTAATGGAACGAAGCTCATGTTCTACGACTCTTGTAAAGAACAAGCACATCGACAAGTTGATGCTCCTTCGTAATGGAAATTGTGTCGAGTGCAATCGTGATATATCTAACACGATAAGTTAAATATGTAATCTCCATTGAATGAGAGATTTGTATATTTACAAGATGCTAACACATGTACCTGTGTAGAAACACGAGCACGTGAGACATTGTTAGACACGTATCTCTTTCTGTTTGATGGGTGCACCGTAGTATGTAATCGAAGACGTGTCATTCGCTAACAAAGTTACACAAAGATTGTCAAAAAAATTTGTATCCTGATAATTAAACGATTATCCTCTTCGTCATCTGGAAACGTTTTATTTCAAAAGTGAACCACACACCGAGAAATGTACCTAACTTCCCTACATACCAAAACGCAGATTGAAAGAGAAGTCCTCGCAGGGATGATAGAAGCGTAGTTCCTCTTAAAAACCCCTGTTAAAGTTTTTCTAGAAATGCTCCAGAATTTGAGAAATTAATTTTTTTGACCTGGCATATATTTCTAAATAGAACACCTAACTTTGACATCGCATTAAAGAAGTTACAGAGAGGTTAGAAGAAAATCCCCTATAGGGGCTATAGAAGGGATGTTCCTCTTTAACACCCTGCTCGTGGTTTTTCTGGAAGTGCCCTAAAATTCGAGAACTTAATGATTAAGGGTATTTGGTCATTCTTTTAAATGTGAACGTTGTGATTTTGGTCATCTGTTTTGCTCATGCGGGAGCTGTGGTTATGAAGCCGATTTTGTGTAATTGTTGCAGTTATTCACATTAAAGCCGGATTAAACTGAATTAAAAACCGTTTTACATTACACAATAAATGAGCCAAAAAGTTGTATAATTTTTTTAGACAAAAAATGTTGTAGGAAATATGTTGTGTGCGAAGTTTGTCCGTTTGATATACATACAAAATTTATTGTACGTGATCATGCGCAGTTTAATTGTTTGTTATTTTTATTTTCATAATGAGTAGTTTAAAGCAAAAACTTTTAATCACTGTTGCTGTTGTAAGTTCTGTATTACTGGTCAGACAACTTAGACAAAGGCAGTGCAGTAGAAAATTAAAAAAGAAAAACCGTAAAACTTGGCAAGAGAAATTGTTGCAACGAAGAAACGCAGGCAGAGGTGTTTTAAACATGCTCCACAATGAATTACGCATTGAGGATCCAGAAGCTGTGAAGTGTGAAGTGTGTGTGAAGCCATTCCACACGATAACGCATGCGTACTTGAGAAATTGAACGAAAAATTGTATGAAAATAGAGCATGTTCTAAATATCTTGAACAATTTGGATATCGCATACAATTTTCCGTTTGATATTACACAATATTTCTAGGCTCAAAAATTCTGCAACTTCTTGTGCAATTTATTGTGTAATGTAAAACGGCTTTTATAGTTCCGTACCCGCAACGCCGTACCGTAACGTTTGGAATGAAACCCTACTTGTTGCGCGTGAACATTTATAGTTCGAGTTAACCTTGTAGTAGGGGAGCTAGCACGAAATCCACTCAACGAGAATGATCAAAATTTTAACCGATGGAGTTCCATTTTGCCCTATCAGAGTATGCTAAAATCGATCGTCTGCCGCCTCAGGTCATACGACTTAAGGCGCTGAGGGTACTTCTTGTGCTACCAATTCTGAAAGGTTGTTTTTCGAGAAAATAAGTTATACACCAAATGAAAACGTTGATAATAACTCTTAAAAAAATATTTAAAAAAATCGCGCACATTTGATAACTCCGTAAAAAAACAATTCTTAGTCGGTTTTTCACGAACTTTCTACGGATATAACTAGGTTACCGTTGGAAGAATGAAGCTGATTTTTTTACAGACTAATGATAGGTACAGCCAATGACTATGAGAGTGTTTCTTTTTTAAATTTTTTCTCTAATTATAAGATATCTTATAATGTTAAGATAATAAGATAATCTTGTAATTAGAGAAAAAATTTAAAAACGAAACACCGTTAAGTCATTAGTAGTACCTATCATCAGTCTGTAAAAAAAATCAGCTTCATTCGTTCAACCATAACCTAGTTATATTCGTAGAAAGTTCGTGAAAAACCGACTAAGAATTGTTTTTTTACGGAGTTATCAAATGTGCGCGATTTTTTTAAATATTTTTTTAAGAGCTATTATCAACGTTTTCATTTGGTGTATAACTTATTTTCTCGAAAAACAACCTTTCAGAATTGGTACCACAAGAAGTACCCGCAGCGCCTTAAGTCGTATGACCTGAGGCGGCAGACGATCGATTTTAGCATACTCTGATAGGGCAAAATGGAACACCATCAGTTAAAATTTTGATCATTCTCGTTCAGTGGATTTCGTGTTAGCTCCCCTACTATTGCGTTAGAACGGTTACGGTACGTAGGAAATGCCCAAATCGTATTTCTTACGGTAAATCGTGCTAACGCGTTTGTCGTCGGCAGTACTCGGATAATTCAAACAGTTGAGTTTATCCTGACGTTCGTTTCGTTTATTTACAATAATTATTGACACTTTGTTGGTTATTATTATTTTGAAATGCACGTTACTCTTACTGACAGATGACATACAATGACAGATCTCGTTTGGCACTAATGCGCCAGCTCATCTCTTACCACTACGGTAACTATAAATCGTATAATTTTCGTTAACGTAAGATTTTACGGTTCCGTTCTTACGTTCTTACGGCTACGGAACTATAAATCCGGCTTAAGTTTTTGTGGTCCTGTACGTGTATTGTACCTGTTAACGGTAATTTCTATTTGTCAGCCACTTCCAAGCAAATTCAAGTCCACGGCTTAGTAGTCACTGTTATGGAGGTGGTTAGAAGGCCTATTTGTGTAATATATTTATGGGGCATTTACAAAAATTGGAGCTGTAGATAATAATAATAATAATAATAATGTTTATTCAACAACAAAAATAAAATAAAATGTAACAATAGAATTAAATATATCGAATGTATAATAAACCATATTCTATGAATAAACATTTAAATAATCACAGAAGTAGTTTATCTACTTGTATGTGATATAATGACTCCGGTCGGTGGTAAGTATAAGCAGGGTAAATGATGTGATTTAAGGTAATTGGACGTAATCGGGTAATCGGACTTACGTAATCATGATTCTTTACTTTTATTTATTATTATTAGTTAGTATATTTTGTATGCCGGTGCAATCCTTAATCGTTGTTTACTATTGAAGAGAAGAGTTTTCTATTTTTGGTATGTAGCCATGTTTTAACCATCTTATTGAATATGTGGTAAGACTGTAGGTTTTTTAATTCCAAAGGTAACGTGGCGAATATCCTCGGGGCCAAATACTTCGCACTGCGTTGACCAATCGTTTTGTGGGCTCTAGGGTACAAGATGTAATCTTCTCGCCTGGTATTGTAGGTATATTCGTGAGTCATTATGGGAATTCTATATCGTTTTGAACGTAATAGTATTTTTAAGCAATATAGCTGCCTTAGATCATAGATTTGGGTTTCCCTATATAATTCGTCACTAGAGAAACGGATATTCTTTTTGTAAATAATACGTAGTATCCATTTTTGGATTACGTGAATTCTATTCAAATAGCAGTCGTATGATCCTCCCCATCCGATGATTCCATATGATAATAATGATTGTACAAGAGCATAATAGATTGTGATTAGTTGTTGTTTATGTAAAGATGATCGTAGATAACGAAAGGTAGGTAGAAGATTTCTAACTTTATGTGCAAGGTGTCTGGTATGGTGGTCCCGGTATATATACCGTAGCGTTCGAAAATGTGATAGGTAATTATTTTAGAGTGTTCTTTTATTACCATATGTACCGATCACATTAACGGAATGGATCACTAATTGGAGTGTATTCATCTGGTTGGTCCACGCGCGCCACTAAAAAAAGGTGCAAGAGTTGTAACCTCACTTTGCAATCTTTTTGGCTTTCCTTCAATAATTATCAAGAGGACTTCCGTTGTGTACATTTTTTGTTATATTCGAAACCTTAGATCTTACGAAACACTTTCATGGTAGTAAGTATATGCTAATGTAGCCTTGTAGGTATATGATGTTTATCTCAGAGTAAGAAATAAAGATAGAGATTCCTTGATGCTTATCAAAACGCGCCATAATGTCGTCGTGTTTGTAAATATTGCAGGAAGCGAACTTGTCACATTTCGCGAGACCATTTTTTAATTAATATTAATAATAGATATATTAGAAAGGATCTAAATGGATTTTTAAATATTTATAAAGGTGGTGAAAAACAAACTATTATAAGTTGAAATTAAACGGCCTAATAAGAAAATTTAAGATAATTAGTGTGTCACGACAGCAACGCTGTAGCGATTTGACAGATGAAACTATCTGTTTATTTCTAAAAATCGTAATTTTCGGCATTTTTAGTTCATTTTATAGATTGAAACTTATTCCATTGTGTTTAATAATTTATCAGCACCCTTTGACATGGGGAAGGGTGTTCTGTTTGTGGAACTAGTGCAGTTACTAAAGTTTACCTTTTCTCCTCTCAACTTAAGTATGTAACCGTGGGTTATGTTCTATCAAAACCATTGAGCTCTCAATGATCAATACAAACGTTTGTGTTATAGCGTATGTGTCCTCTATCTTTGTTTCCTACTCTATATGTTTATAAATTTATGCGCTACATTTACACAAAAGCATTGTTCTATAAACAGGCATGCACCAAAGTTACCGCATCTAATCAGTCATCATCAAATGTTTACCGACATTTACCATCGTGGATCTACCGCTCCAGTTTTCGTAAATGCCCGCTGTCGGTACCCATATTACAGTGACTCTATAAAGACAGTGTGGCCATATGCTCATTTCCGCCATTTTTCCCAAATTTATTATTGAGCTTATGGGAGAATCACACATTTTGAGTGTAGGAATGTTGCGATTTACGCAAATCCTTCTTTTGAGAATTTTTTTTCGGGTGGTTTTTAGGGGTATTAGCAGATCAAATTACCGAATGGCTTGGGTTGTTCAATAAATAGGATTTGACATGTGTGTTCATGGTCTTTGTCTTGTAACCGGCTGAAGTGTAAAGTACGGCTTGTCTTGAAATATTTTGTTATACCTTAACTGTGTGCTTTTGCTTTTTTGAATCAGGTGAGGTATTTCCTTTATTCAGTTAATCTATAAATGTGTATAACTTGAATGTAGATTGTAACTCTTTACTTATGTACTTACTGGATTCAATCACTTGTACCTCTTAATGTGTAACCTTTGTTGGTATTGGCAGTCATGTTTCATTGTGGGTAGGGCTGTATCTGTGGTGTACATACTTGCATGTGTACATATTTGCGTATTGTGCTTTTTAGTCACTCTCGATTATTTCATTGCATTTCATTATATTTGCTTATTTGGGACTGGAGTAATCAAGAGGGAAGTGTGCTTGTTTAGAGGGGATCGAGTTATTCAAGTTTATACGGGCCTTGATGAACCTAACACTAACATTTTCACTCGTTCCGAACCAAACAACTTTAGCCCATGTCTACAGGGCCTGGGTAATCCTCCCGCCCGGCGAGGTATATTTAACACTTCTTAGTTTTGCCTGATGTATGTGTTGTAATACCTGGAGAATGTCTCGATTCCATTTTGGTTACTCATAGCGTGTTTGTAGTATTTACCCCGGTTTCGAGAGGGCTCAAAAGTGCTGTACATTAGATGTTTATTATAAGACTACTCCGAATTAGGTTTTCCTGCAGTTTTCCTAATTCGTAAGGTAAATGCCGGAGTAGTATAGAACCACCTAATACCCTCTGCAGGGGCGCCGCTCAAAACCATTATGCGGGTCACTCTGTAATCGTATTGGTATTAGATTCAATATAAACTTAATCAGCTATTTATTTTTACTTTTGGTGTTCCTTATCCATAAAACACCCTCAGTGCCTGCTGAGAACCCAGTTATTACACAACGTAGGTGTCCTGCATGACGATCACGATCTTAGTGCACTCGGAGTGGCCCCCGAGTGACAGATTCTCGCGGGAAACTTAAGGCTGGACAGTACACCTTTACCGTTTCGCCCGAAAACGCTTGATTTCGTTCCACGATATCTGCATTCTGAGGGAAGATGGAAAAGGGGTCGAATATTCCAGTGAAAGGTGAATGCTTTAGCTAGACAATAACGCCGGGGTTTATTAAAATGTTTTGAAATAATATTTTTTTCTGGGGGTAACGTGGAGGGCTGTTGGGTTGCCATATTTTGAAATAGAAAAAAGGAAACATATTCCTGGCGTTATTGTCTAGGTTTTAGTATTACAAACTTATCGCAATTTTTGAAATGTTTCCAACTTCGTGTATAGATAAGTTATCTTGGAAAAACAACTTAAAAGTTTACCTCGTGAGCGCGAAAATTAAGTGTTGAGGATAGGCAGCCCACAATACATCAAGTCCTCTGCCAATATTTCTCCGGAGACATTAATTATAAATGGTCAATAAGCTACTGCCGATAGGTAAGAGAGGTTAGAAAACTGTTCATTGTTATGTAGGTCATTTGCATAAACTAGTACCTACTCATTCTTATAAATCTCTAATTGTTCTTTCCTCAATAAATAAATAATGAATGCGTTATAAATTATATTGGAAGTAATTATATTTACAACAGTTTCGGTGGGAAAAAGTGCAAAAGTTACAATGCCAGAGAGATAAATGGTATGCATTTTTTATGACCTTGTGTATTTCGCCCTAAAGGTGTCAAAATTAATATTTTTCAATCAATTTCGATGGTAAATAATGCCACCTTCGTTCGAAATAAATATAACTTTGGATATAGGTAATAATTACACCGTTTACAAGTTTAGTTTGGATAGGAAAAGTGTTTTTTTAGCGTATTTTCCTCAATGTGAAAAATCGCTATTGGCTGCACTTTGTGGTTCGTTCGTCCGTCCGTCCGTCACACGTACTCCTTTTACACCACTGCACCGATTTGGGCGATATAGGACTCATTTTAAATGGTTTGGTCCAAGGATTCCGTGCATACCGATAATTTTTTGGTTTTGCGCATGCGCAAAGCCAACTTTCTTATCTATGAAGACATTTAAATGAAATGTTATACATAGGCATTTGGAATAAAGACAAATCTAAGACTAGGTGCAAAATTTGGTTTTGCGCATGCGCAATTTCAAATTTTTTATTTGTTAAGACCTTTAAATGAAATTTTACATGTACGCACTTCGAATAAAAGTAAAACTAATGCAGTATCAAAAAATTTGTTTTGCGCATGCGCAATCTCAAATTTTGTATTAGAAAGCGGAAGCGAATAGTGATTAAAACATCGTAGAACGCTTGGAAAATATTCACTTCAATCAAATTTGATAGATGATATGGAAATAAGTAAAACATATACCTACATGAAAACAAAAAAAATAAAAGTTTATTAAAAAAAAAAAAAGTAATATATGGATTGGTAATCGCGTATACCATTGCGTTTAATTACTTCGTAAAATCCGAGGAAAAATCACTTATGTTACCCAATGCTGTGCTTCTAATATCATGACCTCGACTTTTACGCGAATCGATCAATTCCGGCAAAAGCGCCAACTCGTAAAACGCTGTTAATTTCGGCACCATTTTTGCCCAGAAAGTGTCGTCTTTGACTATTTCTTGATCAAATGTTTGTTGCGGTGTCCAAACAACGAAGTAACATATTTTCTTCTGACATATTTGCATTTGTCCTTGGATTTGGTACATATAGTCGTGGTTTTCTTTGAGGTGCAGGTCTCCATTTGATAATGTTAAACATTTGATGGTACCATTTTTTGTAGCTTCCTCTGGCGTTGAGAAACGTGCATTGTATGGACACTTGACTTCAAGTAGTGCTTCATCACTTACTAAACCATCTGGTGATGCCGCAAGGAAAGAATTGTTTTCGTCAATAAAAAGGCCGCATGGAGATACTTTTAAACCAGTGATCAGTTCAAAATCTTGAATTGCTCGCTGCTCATTTTCATTTCCATACTGAGTAGCGGTATTTCCCCAATCCCCCTGGTACAAAAGAGCCTTGACAATATTGGCTGTGGACGTTGTTGGTCTCAGTTTTGCGACTTTACCAAAGTTGGATGCCGTTAACCGTTTTAATCTCATTACCTTCCATAAGGGGTTGTTTGATTGGCCTATAGTCAGACGCTGAATGTCAATAGGAATTTCTTTTTTCAATTCTGTTAAAAATTCTTGTTTTTTAACTATATATATCCCCTCATCCATGTCTTCCATACTTGCTTGAGGTCCATAATCTTGGTCCTTGTCACCGTTGCAAAATAGCCTTCTGGGTTTCACGATTTTATTTTGTGAACGCTTCTTTACATTTTGATAACGTTGTATCTTCCGTTCCACAAACAGTTTGGTATATTTTCCAGGACTGGATGAAGTTAACTTTTTAGCGCATTTTTGCAAAAAATTTTTTTTGTAAAAAGTAGCTTTTAATCTCACTTTGGCTGGCTGGCTGGCTGGCTGGCAGCAAATGTGGGCGCGTAGAAGAACTCTTGTAGAAAGGCAACGGGTGTACGTGTATCTACAGGGCCGTGAAATTTGTCAACCTTAGGGACATGGCTACATGATGTGGGGTTGGCGACATCTGGGCGTCATCCTCGAGCGTAGTATACTAACGTGAAGGTTTTTCAGTTTTTTCCTATCTTCTACTACAGTTTTGGTCCGATTCTTTTGAAATTGGTGTCGTCGGAAAGATGTTGTAAACGCGCACAACTCCTGCGTGGCGGAATTTTGTTTTTTGTCATAGGGGCGAAATTAACGACCTTTTGCGAGGCGGCGCGCGCGTCTTCGAGAAGTAGTCAGGCGCCTTTTACCTTCCGTTGCGAACTCACGCGGTTTAACGTTTCGTGAATCTCGAATCGCTGTCTCTCTTTCTCGTGTCGCCAATAGAAGTGAATTGCGAGTGAACGGGACGTCGGAAGTGGGTACCGTAAAAGAGAATGTGGTAGCCCGCGACACGATCTCACTGATGGTGGAGTCAAATCTTCAAACGCGAATTGCGAGTGAACGGGACGTCGGAAGGGGGTACCGTCAACGGGAATGTGGTAGCCCCCAAAACGATCTTCCTGATGGTGGAGTCAAATCTTCAAACGCGAATTGCGGGTGAACGGGACGTCGGAAGTGGGTACCGTAAAAGGGAATGTGGTAGCCCCATTCGTGGAGTGAGCTCATCCCAAGAATGTTCAACCTAGTAGCTATAATAAAGAATAAAAGGACAAATTAACCGAGAATGCCTCGGTGAATCAAAAATGCTACAGTGAGGTACTTCACGGTGCCTGAGGGCTTACCACTTGCGGTACTTCCCACGATCGTAATAGGACAAACCAATATTAAATCATGTCTCCGAAGGAGATCTCAAATGCAAAAACAATAATCAGAGCCAATTATGTAGGCATTAATCGAAAGATCGTTAACCAGAATTACGATTACAATTAAATTTAAAATAGTGAAAATTTCCCCAAAACTGGTCAGATAATTGATATAGGCTAAGTAATTGTGTCGACGGTGATAAGCTCAGATATAGGTCATGTATTCTATCTCATGGTTCCAAACGGCTGATTACTGCTGAATGTGTATTCAGATGAAGGGATCTGTTGGTAATAATTCAAAATGGACGTCCCTCCGGTGACATATGTTAATGTGCAAATTTAAACGGGATACAAGGACCCTAAAAAGCGATTGTTTAAAACGGTGCATTTTAGTACGCATAACCCTCTTTACCTCTTATTAAAGAAGGTCTATTGGAAAGATTGACGTTGTATGATAATTAATAACGATCAGGAAGATACGGTCACTAAAAATGAACATTATAATGGCCGAGATATTAATCCCGTATATCTACTTACATAGTTTCGCTGGTAATTCGTTTAAAAGCCTCTCAAAAGAGTTCACTACGATATTGATTAACCAAAAAAAAACTATCAATCCATAGTTTAATAAGATGATTCCGTGAAAGGTAATACTTCAATAGATGACGGAAACCAATCTTTTACGACATTACCCCAGCGAACTAATATTCAACCGACACTTTTGCGTCTTCCCAAAACGAGCAACGAAAAGAAAGTAAGACACGCACGAATTTTCCTCGCCCCGCCAATCGCGCAGGTACCAATCCCGAAACCCACAATCGTCAAAACTAACAATTGAAGGTTACATCGCATTCTCCCCCGCCAGTGCCGTAACAAGGGAAATTCGTACTGACTAACTTAGAATAATTACAACGTTACATCTCTTTCAAACGCGAATTGCGGGTGAACGGTGACGTCGGAAGGGGTACCGGTCAAAGGAAATGGTGGTATGCTCCGAACATTTTCGTGATGGTGGAAGTCAAATTTCAAGACGCGAATTGCTGGTGAGGGAACGTGGGAAGGAGGTTACGTAGAAGGGAATGTGGTAGCCCACCGACAACGGATCTTCTGCATGGTGGAGTAAATCTTCAAACGCGAAGTTTGCGGGTGAACGGGACGTCGGAGTGGTACGTAAAAGGGAATGTGTGCCGCGACACGATCTCACTGATTGGTGGGTCAACTTGTCAATGCGAATTGCGTGAACGGGACGGTCGGAAGGGGGTACGTCAAAGGAAATGTGGTAGCCCCCGACCGAATCTTCTGATGGTGGAGATCACCTCTTCAAACTGCGAAGTTTGCGGTGAGGGACGTCGGAAGGGGTAGCGTCAAAGGGACTGTGGTAGCCCGACACGATCTTCCTGATGGTGGAGTCAAATTTCAGGACGCGAATTGGCGGGTGAACGGGAGCGTCGGAAGTGGGTAGTAAAAGGGAAGTGGTACGCCCCGACACGATATCACTGCTGGTGGAGCAAATCTTCAATCGCAGAATTGCGGGTGAAATGGGGACGTCGGATAGGGGTTACCGGTCAAAGGAAATGTTGGTAGCCGACACGATCTTCCTGATGGTGGAGTCAAATCTTCAAACGCGAGATTGCGGGTGAACGGGACGTCGGAATGGTAACCGTAAGGGATGTGGTAGCGCGACAGCGATTCACTGATGGTGGAGTCAAATCTTCAACGCGAATTGCTGGTGAACAGGAGTGAGAAGGAGGTACCGTAAAGGGAATGTGGGTAGCCCCGACAGATCTTCCTGATGGTGGAGTCAAATATTCAAACTGCGAATTGCGGGTGAAGCGGGGACGTCGGAAGTGGGGTACGTAAGGGAAGTGGTAGCCCCCGCGACAATCGACTCATGATTGGGGAGTCAATCTTTAAACGCGATTGCTGAGTGAGGGACGTCGGAAGGAGGTAGTCAAAGGGAATGTTGGTGGCCCGTACGAGTCTTCCTGATGGTGGAGTCAATATCTTCAAACGCGATTGCGGGGTGAATGGGACGTCGGAGTGGGTACCGAAAAGGGATGTGGTAGCGCGAC